>NW_026894526.1:0-114062 GCF_032452875.1 Bos javanicus
CACTGATCACGTGGCTATCATGCACTGATCACGTGACTGCGCATGCACTGATGACGTGGCTGTTCGGGCACTGATCACGTGTTTATCAGGCAGTGATCAGTGACTGACAGGCGCTGATCAGGGGACTGTGCGCACTGATCAGGTGGCTGATCAGGAACTGACCACCTGACCGCGCATGCAGTGATCACGTGGCTGGTCGTTCACTGATCACGTGTTTATCATACGGTGATCACGTGACTGAGAGGCGCTGATCACGTGACTGTGCCGTCAGTGATCACGTGGCTGAGCAGGCACTGATATCGTGACTGAGCATGCACTGATCATGTGCCGGGAGCCGGGGAGGCATTCCACTCTGGACAAAGGTCATGAGGAAGGAGGCTCGGCATACGCAAATGCGGGATCGAGCCTCAGGAGTCCACCCGGATATTCTCGAGCATCTCCCCCAAAAAAACCGGAGTCTGCCTACTGTATTGCTTTGTGCTCTCACCTCTGATTTCACTGGGGGCTGTCCCCCACCACCATCTCGCTCTCTCTGTCAAAGAGTTAACTTACAGCTCCAATTCATAAAGTTCCTTGTCATTCTTCCCTTTAACTTCCAGCTGAGTCTCCATCTGGAGCGCGGAACCCACCACGCTTACTAATTATGCCTGGGCTGCTAAGACCCACTCGAGAAGGTGTCTAGGGTGAGGCACCTTTCGCTATTCGAGAGGGCGCCTGCGGCCTACGTAAGTGGTGCAAACTTCTTGTCTTGAAGTTTGATTGGTCTTCCGCGTAAACCAAGCTACTCAGTCTCTTTTCTCCACCGAATTTTCCTACTGAGCTCTCCTCATACTATTATTCTTGACATCTCTGATTAGCATATAAATAGTCGCCTAGGCCATCTCTCCTTCGAATACCCTGGATCAGTTGGGGCTGGTCCCCGGCAGGTGGCGACCGAACAGGGACCTCAGGAGGCAATACTCAAAGAGCTGAGCAGACACGAACCACGCAATCAGCAGGCAATAAGCATGGAGCTCAGCAGTGACGAATCATGCTGCTCAACTGGCAATAATCAAGCACGTGACCAGGCAGGAATCACGCAGCTCAGCTGGCAATTGTCAAGCAGATGAGCCGGCAGGAATCACGCAGCTCAGCAGGCCCTGATCACGTGACTCTGCAGGCACTGATCACGTGGCTGATCAAGTCCAGATCACGTGACTGAGCATGCACTGATCACGTGGCTATCATGCACTGATGACGTGACTGCGCATGCACTGATGACGTGGCTGATCGGGCACTGATCACATGGCTCATCATGCACTGATCACGTGTTTATCAGGCAATGATCAGTGACTGACAGGCGCTGATCATGGGACTGTGCACGCACTGATCACGTGGCTATCATGCACTGATCACGTGACTGCGCATGCACTGATGACGTGGCTGTTCGGGCACTGATCACGTGTTTATCAGGCAGTGATCAGTGACTGACAGGCGCTGATCAGGGGACTGTGCACGCACTGATCAGGTGGCTGATCAGGAACTGACCACCTGACCGCGCATGCAGTGATCACGTGGCTGGTCGTTCACTGATCACGTGTTTATCATACGGTGATCACGTGACTGAGAGGCGCTGATCACGTGACTGTGCCGTCAGTGATCACGTGGCTGAGCAGGCACTGATATCGTGACTGAGCATGCACTGATCATGTGCCGGGAGCCGGGGAGGCATTCCACTCTGGACAAAGGTCATGAGGAAGGAGGCTCGGCATACGCAAATGCGGGATCGAGCCTCAGGAGTCCACCCGGATATTCTCGAGCATCTCCCCCCAAAAAAACCGGAGTCTGCCTACTGTATTGCTTTGTGCTCTCACCTCTGATTTCACTGGGGGCTGTCCCCCACCACCATCTCGCTCTCTCTGTCAAAGAGTTAACTTACAGCTCCAATTCATAAAGTTCCTTGTCATTCTTCCCTTTAACTTCCAGCTGAGTCTCCATCTGGAGCGCGGAACCCACCACGCTTACTAATTATGCCTGGGCTGCTAAGACCCACTCGAGAAGGTGTCTAGGGTGAGGCACCTTTCGCTATTCGAGAGGCGCCTGCGGCCTACGTAAGTGGTGCAAACTTCTTGTCTTGAAGTTTGATTGGTCTTCCGCGTAAACCAAGCTACTCAGTCTCTTTTCTCCACCGAATTTTCCTACTGAGCTCTCCTCATACTATTATTCTTGACATCTCTGATTAGCATATAAATAGTCGCCTAGGCCATCTCTCCTTCGAATACCCTGGATCAGTTGGGGCTGGTCCCCGGCAGGTGGCGACCGAACAGGGACCTCAGGAGGCAATACTCAAAGAGCTGAGCAGACACGAACCACGCAATCAGCAGGCAATAAGCATGGAGCTCAGCAGTGACGAATCATGCTGCTCAACTGGCAATAATCAAGCACGTGACCAGGCAGGAATCACGCAGCTCAGCTGGCAATTGTCAAGCAGATGAGCCGACAGGAATCACGCAGCTCAGCTGGCAATTGTCATGCAGATGAGCCGGCAGGAATCACGCAGCTCAGCAGGCCCTGATCACGTGACTCTGCAGGCACTGATCACGTGGCTGATCAAGTCCAGATCACGTGACTGAGCATGCACTGATCACGTGGCTATCATGCACTGATGACGTGACTGCGCATGCACTGATGACGTGGCTGATCGGGCACTGATCACATGGCTCATCATGCACTGATCACGTGTTTATCAGGCAATGATCAGTGACTGACAGGCGCTGATCATGGGACTGTGCACGCACTGATCACGTGGCTATCATGCACTGATCACGTGACTGCGCATGCACTGATGACGTGGCTGTTCGGGCACTGATCACGTGTTTATCAGGCAGTGATCAGTGACTGACAGGCGCTGATCAGGGGACTGTGCACGCACTGATCAGGTGGCTGATCAGGAACTGACCACCTGACGCGCATGCAGTGATCACGTGGCTGGTCGTTCACTGATCACGTGTTTATCATACGGTGATCACGTGACTGAGAGGCGCTGATCACGTGACTGTGCCGTCAGTGATCACGTGGCTGAGCAGGCACTGATATCGTGACTGAGCATGCACTGATCATGTGCCGGGAGCCGGGGAGGCATTCCACTCTGGACAAAGGTCATGAGGAAGGAGGCTCGGCATACGCAAATGCGGGATCGAGCCTCAGGAGTCCACCCGGATATTCTCGAGCATCTCCCCCCAAAAAAACCGGAGTCTGCCTACTGTATTGCTTTGTGCTCTCACCTCTGATTTCACTGGGGGCTGTCCCCCACCACCATCTCGCTCTCTCTGTCAAAGAGTTAACTTACAGCTCCAATTCATAAAGTTCCTTGTCATTCTTCCCTTTAACTTCCAGCTGAGTCTCCATCTGGAGCGCGGAACCCACCACGCTTACTAATTATGCCTGGGCTGCTAAGACCCACTCGAGAAGGTGTCTAGGGTGAGGCACCTTTCGCTATTCGAGAGGGCGCCTGCGGCCTACGTAAGTGGTGCAAACTTCTTGTCTTGAAGTTTGATTGGTCTTCCGCGTAAACCAAGCTACTCAGTCTCTTTTCTCCACCGAATTTTCCTACTGAGCTCTCCTCATACTATTATTCTTGACATCTCTGATTAGCATATAAATAGTCGCCTAGGCCATCTCTCCTTCGAATACCCTGGATCAGTTGGGGCTGGTCCCCGGCAGGTGGCGACCGAACAGGGACCTCAGGAGGCAATACTCAAAGAGCTGAGCAGACACGAACCACGCAATCAGCAGGCAATAAGCATGGAGCTCAGCAGTGACGAATCATGCTGCTCAACTGGCAATAATCAAGCACGTGACCAGGCAGGAATCACGCAGCTCAGCTGGCAATTGTCAAGCAGATGAGCCGACAGGAATCACGCAGCTCAGCTGGCAATTGTCATGCAGATGAGCCGGCAGGAATCACGCAGCTCAGCAGGCCCTGATCACGTGACTCTGCAGGCACTGATCACGTGGCTGATCAAGTCCAGATCACGTGACTGAGCATGCACTGATCACGTGGCTATCATGCACTGATGACGTGACTGCGCATGCACTGATGACGTGGCTGATCGGGCACTGATCACATGGCTCATCATGCACTGATCACGTGTTTATCAGGCAATGATCAGTGACTGACAGGCGCTGATCATGGGACTGTGCACGCACTGATCACGTGGCTATCATGCACTGATCACGTGACTGCGCATGCACTGATGACGTGGCTGTTCGGGCACTGATCACGTGTTTATCAGGCAGTGATCAGTGACTGACAGGCGCTGATCAGGGGACTGTGCACGCACTGATCAGGTGGCTGATCAGGAACTGACCACCTGACCGCGCATGCAGTGATCACGTGGCTGGTCGTTCACTGATCACGTGTTTATCATACGGTGATCACGTGACTGAGAGGCGCTGATCACGTGACTGTGCCGTCAGTGATCACGTGGCTGAGCAGGCACTGATATCGTGACTGAGCATGCACTGATCATGTGCCGGGAGCCGGGGAGGCATTCCACTCTGGACAAAGGTCATGAGGAAGGAGGCTCGGCATACGCAAATGCGGGATCGAGCCTCAGGAGTCCACCCGGATATTCTCGAGCATCTCCCCCCAAAAAAACCGGAGTCTGCCTACTGTATTGCTTTGTGCTCTCACCTCTGATTTCACTGGGGGCTGTCCCCCACCACCATCTCGCTCTCTCTGTCAAAGAGTTAACTTACAGCTCCAATTCATAAAGTTCCTTGTCATTCTTCCCTTTAACTTCCAGCTGAGTCTCCATCTGGAGCGCGGAACCCACCACGCTTACTAATTATGCCTGGGCTGCTAAGACCCACTCGAGAAGGTGTCTAGGGTGAGGCACCTTTCGCTATTCGAGAGGGCGCCTGCGGCCTACGTAAGTGGTGCAAACTTCTTGTCTTGAAGTTTGATTGGTCTTCCGCGTAAACCAAGCTACTCAGTCTCTTTTCTCCACCGAATTTTCCTACTGAGCTCTCCTCATACTATTATTCTTGACATCTCTGATTAGCATATAAATAGTCGCCTAGGCCATCTCTCCTTCGAATACCCTGGATCAGTTGGGGCTGGTCCCCGGCAGGTGGCGACCGAACAGGGACCTCAGGAGGCAATACTCAAAGAGCTGAGCAGACACGAACCACGCAATCAGCAGGCAATAAGCATGGAGCTCAGCAGTGACGAATCATGCTGCTCAACTGGCAATAATCAAGCACGTGACCAGGCAGGAATCACGCAGCTCAGCTGGCAATTGTCAAGCAGATGAGCCGACAGGAATCACGCAGCTCAGCTGGCAATTGTCATGCAGATGAGCCGGCAGGAATCACGCAGCTCAGCAGGCCCTGATCACGTGACTCTGCAGGCACTGATCACGTGGCTGATCAAGTCCAGATCACGTGACTGAGCATGCACTGATCACGTGGCTATCATGCACTGATGACGTGACTGCGCATGCACTGATGACGTGGCTGATCGGGCACTGATCACATGGCTCATCATGCACTGATCACGTGTTTATCAGGCAATGATCAGTGACTGACAGGCGCTGATCATGGGACTGTGCACGCACTGATCACGTGGCTATCATGCACTGATCACGTGACTGCGCATGCACTGATGACGTGGCTGTTCGGGCACTGATCACGTGTTTATCAGGCAGTGATCAGTGACTGACAGGCGCTGATCAGGGGACTGTGCACGCACTGATCAGGTGGCTGATCAGGAACTGACCACCTGACCGCGCATGCAGTGATCACGTGGCTGGTCGTTCACTGATCACGTGTTTATCATACGGTGATCACGTGACTGAGAGGCGCTGATCACGTGACTGTGCCGTCAGTGATCACGTGGCTGAGCAGGCACTGATATCGTGACTGAGCATGCACTGATCATGTGCCGGGAGCCGGGGAGGCATTCCACTCTGGACAAAGGTCATGAGGAAGGAGGCTCGGCATACGCAAATGCGGGATCGAGCCTCAGGAGTCCACCCGGATATTCTCGAGCATCTCCCCCCAAAAAAACCGGAGTCTGCCTACTGTATTGCTTTGTGCTCTCACCTCTGATTTCACTGGGGGCTGTCCCCCACCACCATCTCGCTCTCTCTGTCAAAGAGTTAACTTACAGCTCCAATTCATAAAGTTCCTTGTCATTCTTCCCTTTAACTTCCAGCTGAGTCTCCATCTGGAGCGCGGAACCCACCACGCTTACTAATTATGCCTGGGCTGCTAAGACCCACTCGAGAAGGTGTCTAGGGTGAGGCACCTTTCGCTATTCGAGAGGGCGCCTGCGGCCTACGTAAGTGGTGCAAACTTCTTGTCTTGAAGTTTGATTGGTCTTCCGCGTAAACCAAGCTACTCAGTCTCTTTTCTCCACCGAATTTTCCTACTGAGCTCTCCTCATACTATTATTCTTGACATCTCTGATTAGCATATAAATAGTCGCCTAGGCCATCTCTCCTTCGAATACCCTGGATCAGTTGGGGCTGGTCCCCGGCAGGTGGCGACCGAACAGGGACCTCAGGAGGCAATACTCAAAGAGCTGAGCAGACACGAACCACGCAATCAGCAGGCAATAAGCATGGAGCTCAGCAGTGACGAATCATGCTGCTCAACTGGCAATAATCAAGCACGTGACCAGGCAGGAATCACGCAGCTCAGCTGGCAATTGTCAAGCAGATGAGCCGACAGGAATCACGCAGCTCAGCAGGCCCTGATCACGTGACTCTGCAGGCACTGATCACGTGGCTGATCAAGTCCAGATCACGTGACTGAGCATGCACTGATCACGTGGCTATCATGCACTGATGACGTGACTGCGCATGCACTGATGACGTGGCTGATCGGGCACTGATCACATGGCTCATCATGCACTGATCACGTGTTTATCAGGCAATGATCAGTGACTGACAGGCGCTGATCATGGGACTGTGCACGCACTGATCACGTGGCTATCATGCACTGATCACGTGACTGCGCATGCACTGATGACGTGGCTGTTCGGGCACTGATCACGTGTTTATCAGGCAGTGATCAGTGACTGACAGGCGCTGATCAGGGGACTGTGCACGCACTGATCAGGTGGCTGATCAGGAACTGACCACCTGACCGCGCATGCAGTGATCACGTGGCTGGTCGTTCACTGATCACGTGTTTATCATACGGTGATCACGTGACTGAGAGGCGCTGATCACGTGACTGTGCCGTCAGTGATCACGTGGCTGAGCAGGCACTGATATCGTGACTGAGCATGCACTGATCATGTGCCGGGAGCCGGGGAGGCATTCCACTCTGGACAAAGGTCATGAGGAAGGAGGCTCGGCATACGCAAATGCGGGATCGAGCCTCAGGAGTCCACCCGGATATTCTCGAGCATCTCCCCCCAAAAAAACCGGAGTCTGCCTACTGTATTGCTTTGTGCTCTCACCTCTGATTTCACTGGGGGCTGTCCCCCACCACCATCTCGCTCTCTCTGTCAAAGAGTTAACTTACAGCTCCAATTCATAAAGTTCCTTGTCATTCTTCCCTTTAACTTCCAGCTGAGTCTCCATCTGGAGCGCGGAACCCACCACGCTTACTAATTATGCCTGGGCTGCTAAGACCCACTCGAGAAGGTGTCTAGGGTGAGGCACCTTTCGCTATTCGAGAGGGCGCCTGCGGCCTACGTAAGTGGTGCAAACTTCTTGTCTTGAAGTTTGATTGGTCTTCCGCGTAAACCAAGCTACTCAGTCTCTTTTCTCCACCGAATTTTCCTACTGAGCTCTCCTCATACTATTATTCTTGACATCTCTGATTAGCATATAAATAGTCGCCTAGGCCATCTCTCCTTCGAATACCCTGGATCAGTTGGGGCTGGTCCCCGGCAGGTGGCGACCGAACAGGGACCTCAGGAGGCAATACTCAAAGAGCTGAGCAGACACGAACCACGCAATCAGCAGGCAATAAGCATGGAGCTCAGCAGTGACGAATCATGCTGCTCAACTGGCAATAATCAAGCACGTGACCAGGCAGGAATCACGCAGCTCAGCTGGCAATTGTCAAGCAGATGAGCCGACAGGAATCACGCAGCTCAGCAGGCCCTGATCACGTGACTCTGCAGGCACTGATCACGTGGCTGATCAAGTCCAGATCACGTGACTGAGCATGCACTGATCACGTGGCTATCATGCACTGATGACGTGACTGCGCATGCACTGATGACGTGGCTGATCGGGCACTGATCACATGGCTCATCATGCACTGATCACGTGTTTATCAGGCAATGATCAGTGACTGACAGGCGCTGATCATGGGACTGTGCACGCACTGATCACGTGGCTATCATGCACTGATCACGTGACTGCGCATGCACTGATGACGTGGCTGTTCGGGCACTGATCACGTGTTTATCAGGCAGTGATCAGTGACTGACAGGCGCTGATCAGGGGACTGTGCACGCACTGATCAGGTGGCTGATCAGGAACTGACCACCTGACCGCGCATGCAGTGATCACGTGGCTGGTCGTTCACTGATCACGTGTTTATCATACGGTGATCACGTGACTGAGAGGCGCTGATCACGTGACTGTGCCGTCAGTGATCACGTGGCTGAGCAGGCACTGATATCGTGACTGAGCATGCACTGATCATGTGCCGGGAGCCGGGGAGGCATTCCACTCTGGACAAAGGTCATGAGGAAGGAGGCTCGGCATACGCAAATGCGGGATCGAGCCTCAGGAGTCCACCCGGATATTCTCGAGCATCTCCCCCCAAAAAAACCGGAGTCTGCCTACTGTATTGCTTTGTGCTCTCACCTCTGATTTCACTGGGGGCTGTCCCCCACCACCATCTCGCTCTCTCTGTCAAAGAGTTAACTTACAGCTCCAATTCATAAAGTTCCTTGTCATTCTTCCCTTTAACTTCCAGCTGAGTCTCCATCTGGAGCGCGGAACCCACCACGCTTACTAATTATGCCTGGGCTGCTAAGACCCACTCGAGAAGGTGTCTAGGGTGAGGCACCTTTCGCTATTCGAGAGGGCGCCTGCGGCCTACGTAAGTGGTGCAAACTTCTTGTCTTGAAGTTTGATTGGTCTTCCGCGTAAACCAAGCTACTCAGTCTCTTTTCTCCACCGAATTTTCCTACTGAGCTCTCCTCATACTATTATTCTTGACATCTCTGATTAGCATATAAATAGTCGCCTAGGCCATCTCTCCTTCGAATACCCTGGATCAGTTGGGGCTGGTCCCCGGCAGGTGGCGACCGAACAGGGACCTCAGGAGGCAATACTCAAAGAGCTGAGCAGACACGAACCACGCAATCAGCAGGCAATAAGCATGGAGCTCAGCAGTGACGAATCATGCTGCTCAACTGGCAATAATCAAGCACGTGACCAGGCAGGAATCACGCAGCTCAGCTGGCAATTGTCAAGCAGATGAGCCGACAGGAATCACGCAGCTCAAATCATGCAGATGAGCCGGCAGGAATCACGCAGCTCAGCAGGCCCTGATCACGTGACTCTGCAGGCACTGATCACGTGGCTGATCAAGTCCAGATCACGTGACTGAGCATGCACTGATCACGTGGCTATCATGCACTGATGACGTGACTGCGCATGCACTGATGACGTGGCTGATCGGGCACTGATCACATGGCTCATCATGCACTGATCACGTGTTTATCAGGCAATGATCAGTGACTGACAGGCGCTGATCATGGGACTGTGCACGCACTGATCACGTGGCTATCATGCACTGATCACGTGACTGCGCATGCACTGATGACGTGGCTGTTCGGGCACTGATCACGTGTTTATCAGGCAGTGATCAGTGACTGACAGGCGCTGATCAGGGGACTGTGCACGCACTGATCAGGTGGCTGATCAGGAACTGACCACCTGACCGCGCATGCAGTGATCACGTGGCTGGTCGTTCACTGATCACGTGTTTATCATACGGTGATCACGTGACTGAGAGGCGCTGATCACGTGACTGTGCCGTCAGTGATCACGTGGCTGAGCAGGCACTGATATCGTGACTGAGCATGCACTGATCATGTGCCGGGAGCCGGGGAGGCATTCCACTCTGGACAAAGGTCATGAGGAAGGAGGCTCGGCATACGCAAATGCGGGATCGAGCCTCAGGAGTCCACCCGGATATTCTCGAGCATCTCCCCCCAAAAAAACCGGAGTCTGCCTACTGTATTGCTTTGTGCTCTCACCTCTGATTTCACTGGGGGCTGTCCCCCACCACCATCTCGCTCTCTCTGTCAAAGAGTTAACTTACAGCTCCAATTCATAAAGTTCCTTGTCATTCTTCCCTTTAACTTCCAGCTGAGTCTCCATCTGGAGCGCGGAACCCACCACGCTTACTAATTATGCCTGGGCTGCTAAGACCCACTCGAGAAGGTGTCTAGGGTGAGGCACCTTTCGCTATTCGAGAGGGCGCCTGCGGCCTACGTAAGTGGTGCAAACTTCTTGTCTTGAAGTTTGATTGGTCTTCCGCGTAAACCAAGCTACTCAGTCTCTTTTCTCCACCGAATTTTCCTACTGAGCTCTCCTCATACTATTATTCTTGACATCTCTGATTAGCATATAAATAGTCGCCTAGGCCATCTCTCCTTCGAATACCCTGGATCAGTTGGGGCTGGTCCCCGGCAGGTGGCGACCGAACAGGGACCTCAGGAGGCAATACTCAAAGAGCTGAGCAGACACGAACCACGCAATCAGCAGGCAATAAGCATGGAGCTCAGCAGTGACGAATCATGCTGCTCAACTGGCAATAATCAAGCACGTGACCAGGCAGGAATCACGCAGCTCAGCTGGCAATTGTCAAGCAGATGAGCCGACAGGAATCACGCAGCTCAGCTGGCAATTGTCATGCAGATGAGCCGGCAGGAATCACGCAGCTCAGCAGGCCCTGATCACGTGACTCTGCAGGCACTGATCACGTGGCTGATCAAGTCCAGATCACGTGACTGAGCATGCACTGATCACGTGGCTATCATGCACTGATGACGTGACTGCGCATGCACTGATGACGTGGCTGATCGGGCACTGATCACATGGCTCATCATGCACTGATCACGTGTTTATCAGGCAATGATCAGTGACTGACAGGCGCTGATCATGGGACTGTGCACGCACTGATCACGTGGCTATCATGCACTGATCACGTGACTGCGCATGCACTGATGACGTGGCTGTTCGGGCACTGATCACGTGTTTATCAGGCAGTGATCAGTGACTGACAGGCGCTGATCAGGGGACTGTGCACGCACTGATCAGGTGGCTGATCAGGAACTGACCACCTGACCGCGCATGCAGTGATCACGTGGCTGGTCGTTCACTGATCACGTGTTTATCATACGGTGATCACGTGACTGAGAGGCGCTGATCACGTGACTGTGCCGTCAGTGATCACGTGGCTGAGCAGGCACTGATATCGTGACTGAGCATGCACTGATCATGTGCCGGGAGCCGGGGAGGCATTCCACTCTGGACAAAGGTCATGAGGAAGGAGGCTCGGCATACGCAAATGCGGGATCGAGCCTCAGGAGTCCACCCGGATATTCTCGAGCATCTCCCCCCAAAAAAACCGGAGTCTGCCTACTGTATTGCTTTGTGCTCTCACCTCTGATTTCACTGGGGGCTGTCCCCCACCACCATCTCGCTCTCTCTGTCAAAGAGTTAACTTACAGCTCCAATTCATAAAGTTCCTTGTCATTCTTCCCTTTAACTTCCAGCTGAGTCTCCATCTGGAGCGCGGAACCCACCACGCTTACTAATTATGCCTGGGCTGCTAAGACCCACTCGAGAAGGTGTCTAGGGTGAGGCACCTTTCGCTATTCGAGAGGGCGCCTGCGGCCTACGTAAGTGGTGCAAACTTCTTGTCTTGAAGTTTGATTGGTCTTCCGCGTAAACCAAGCTACTCAGTCTCTTTTCTCCACCGAATTTTCCTACTGAGCTCTCCTCATACTATTATTCTTGACATCTCTGATTAGCATATAAATAGTCGCCTAGGCCATCTCTCCTTCGAATACCCTGGATCAGTTGGGGCTGGTCCCCGGCAGGTGGCGACCGAACAGGGACCTCAGGAGGCAATACTCAAAGAGCTGAGCAGACACGAACCACGCAATCAGCAGGCAATAAGCATGGAGCTCAGCAGTGACGAATCATGCTGCTCAACTGGCAATAATCAAGCACGTGACCAGGCAGGAATCACGCAGCTCAGCTGGCAATTGTCAAGCAGATGAGCCGACAGGAATCACGCAGCTCAGCTGGCAATTGTCATGCAGATGAGCCGGCAGGAATCACGCAGCTCAGCAGGCCCTGATCACGTGACTCTGCAGGCACTGATCACGTGGCTGATCAAGTCCAGATCACGTGACTGAGCATGCACTGATCACGTGGCTATCATGCACTGATGACGTGACTGCGCATGCACTGATGACGTGGCTGATCGGGCACTGATCACATGGCTCATCATGCACTGATCACGTGTTTATCAGGCAATGATCAGTGACTGACAGGCGCTGATCATGGGACTGTGCACGCACTGATCACGTGGCTATCATGCACTGATCACGTGACTGCGCATGCACTGATGACGTGGCTGTTCGGGCACTGATCACGTGTTTATCAGGCAGTGATCAGTGACTGACAGGCGCTGATCAGGGGACTGTGCACGCACTGATCAGGTGGCTGATCAGGAACTGACCACCTGACCGCGCATGCAGTGATCACGTGGCTGGTCGTTCACTGATCACGTGTTTATCATACGGTGATCACGTGACTGAGAGGCGCTGATCACGTGACTGTGCCGTCAGTGATCACGTGGCTGAGCAGGCACTGATATCGTGACTGAGCATGCACTGATCATGTGCCGGGAGCCGGGGAGGCATTCCACTCTGGACAAAGGTCATGAGGAAGGAGGCTCGGCATACGCAAATGCGGGATCGAGCCTCAGGAGTCCACCCGGATATTCTCGAGCATCTCCCCCCAAAAAAACCGGAGTCTGCCTACTGTATTGCTTTGTGCTCTCACCTCTGATTTCACTGGGGGCTGTCCCCCACCACCATCTCGCTCTCTCTGTCAAAGAGTTAACTTACAGCTCCAATTCATAAAGTTCCTTGTCATTCTTCCCTTTAACTTCCAGCTGAGTCTCCATCTGGAGCGCGGAACCCACCACGCTTACTAATTATGCCTGGGCTGCTAAGACCCACTCGAGAAGGTGTCTAGGGTGAGGCACCTTTCGCTATTCGAGAGGCGCCTGCGGCCTACGTAAGTGGTGCAAACTTCTTGTCTTGAAGTTTGATTGGTCTTCCGCGTAAACCAAGCTACTCAGTCTCTTTTCTCCACCGAATTTTCCTACTGAGCTCTCCTCATACTATTATTCTTGACATCTCTGATTAGCATATAAATAGTCGCCTAGGCCATCTCTCCTTCGAATACCCTGGATCAGTTGGGGCTGGTCCCCGGCAGGTGGCGACCGAACAGGGACCTCAGGAGGCAATACTCAAAGAGCTGAGCAGACACGAACCACGCAATCAGCAGGCAATAAGCATGGAGCTCAGCAGTGACGAATCATGCTGCTCAACTGGCAATAATCAAGCACGTGACCAGGCAGGAATCACGCAGCTCAGCTGGCAATTGTCAAGCAGATGAGCCGACAGGAATCACGCAGCTCAGCAGGCCCTGATCACGTGACTCTGCAGGCACTGATCACGTGGCTGATCAAGTCCAGATCACGTGACTGAGCATGCACTGATCACGTGGCTATCATGCACTGATGACGTGACTGCGCATGCACTGATGACGTGGCTGATCGGGCACTGATCACATGGCTCATCATGCACTGATCACGTGTTTATCAGGCAATGATCAGTGACTGACAGGCGCTGATCATGGGACTGTGCACGCACTGATCACGTGGCTATCATGCACTGATCACGTGACTGCGCATGCACTGATGACGTGGCTGTTCGGGCACTGATCACGTGTTTATCAGGCAGTGATCAGTGACTGACAGGCGCTGATCAGGGGACTGTGCACGCACTGATCAGGTGGCTGATCAGGAACTGACCACCTGACCGCGCATGCAGTGATCACGTGGCTGGTCGTTCACTGATCACGTGTTTATCATACGGTGATCACGTGACTGAGAGGCGCTGATCACGTGACTGTGCCGTCAGTGATCACGTGGCTGAGCAGGCACTGATATCGTGACTGAGCATGCACTGATCATGTGCCGGGAGCCGGGGAGGCATTCCACTCTGGACAAAGGTCATGAGGAAGGAGGCTCGGCATACGCAAATGCGGGATCGAGCCTCAGGAGTCCACCCGGATATTCTCGAGCATCTCCCCCCAAAAAAACCGGAGTCTGCCTACTGTATTGCTTTGTGCTCTCACCTCTGATTTCACTGGGGGCTGTCCCCCACCACCATCTCGCTCTCTCTGTCAAAGAGTTAACTTACAGCTCCAATTCATAAAGTTCCTTGTCATTCTTCCCTTTAACTTCCAGCTGAGTCTCCATCTGGAGCGCGGAACCCACCACGCTTACTAATTATGCCTGGGCTGCTAAGACCCACTCGAGAAGGTGTCTAGGGTGAGGCACCTTTCGCTATTCGAGAGGGCGCCTGCGGCCTACGTAAGTGGTGCAAACTTCTTGTCTTGAAGTTTGATTGGTCTTCCGCGTAAACCAAGCTACTCAGTCTCTTTTCTCCACCGAATTTTCCTACTGAGCTCTCCTCATACTATTATTCTTGACATCTCTGATTAGCATATAAATAGTCGCCTAGGCCATCTCTCCTTCGAATACCCTGGATCAGTTGGGGCTGGTCCCCGGCAGGTGGCGACCGAACAGGGACCTCAGGAGGCAATACTCAAAGAGCTGAGCAGACACGAACCACGCAATCAGCAGGCAATAAGCATGGAGCTCAGCAGTGACGAATCATGCTGCTCAACTGGCAATAATCAAGCACGTGACCAGGCAGGAATCACGCAGCTCAGCTGGCAATTGTCAAGCAGATGAGCCGACAGGAATCACGCAGCTCAGCTGGCAATCATGCCAGCTCAGCAGGCCCTGATCACGTGACTCTGCAGGCACTGATCACGTGGCTGATCAAGTCCAGATCACGTGACTGAGCATGCACTGATCACGTGGCTATCATGCACTGATGACGTGACTGCGCATGCACTGATGACGTGGCTGATCGGGCACTGATCACATGGCTCATCATGCACTGATCACGTGTTTATCAGGCAATGATCAGTGACTGACAGGCGCTGATCATGGGACTGTGCACGCACTGATCACGTGGCTATCATGCACTGATCACGTGACTGCGCATGCACTGATGACGTGGCTGTTCGGGCACTGATCACGTGTTTATCAGGCAGTGATCAGTGACTGACAGGCGCTGATCAGGGGACTGTGCACGCACTGATCAGGTGGCTGATCAGGAACTGACCACCTGACCGCGCATGCAGTGATCACGTGGCTGGTCGTTCACTGATCACGTGTTTATCATACGGTGATCACGTGACTGAGAGGCGCTGATCACGTGACTGTGCCGTCAGTGATCACGTGGCTGAGCAGGCACTGATATCGTGACTGAGCATGCACTGATCATGTGCCGGGAGCCGGGGAGGCATTCCACTCTGGACAAAGGTCATGAGGAAGGAGGCTCGGCATACGCAAATGCGGGATCGAGCCTCAGGAGTCCACCCGGATATTCTCGAGCATCTCCCCCCCAAAAAAACCGGAGTCTGCCTACTGTATTGCTTTGTGCTCTCACCTCTGATTTCACTGGGGGCTGTCCCCCACCACCATCTCGCTCTCTCTGTCAAAGAGTTAACTTACAGCTCCAATTCATAAAGTTCCTTGTCATTCTTCCCTTTAACTTCCAGCTGAGTCTCCATCTGGAGCGCGGAACCCACCACGCTTACTAATTATGCCTGGGCTGCTAAGACCCACTCGAGAAGGTGTCTAGGGTGAGGCACCTTTCGCTATTCGAGAGGGCGCCTGCGGCCTACGTAAGTGGTGCAAACTTCTTGTCTTGAAGTTTGATTGGTCTTCCGCGTAAACCAAGCTACTCAGTCTCTTTTCTCCACCGAATTTTCCTACTGAGCTCTCCTCATACTATTATTCTTGACATCTCTGATTAGCATATAAATAGTCGCCTAGGCCATCTCTCCTTCGAATACCCTGGATCAGTTGGGGCTGGTCCCCGGCAGGTGGCGACCGAACAGGGACCTCAGGAGGCAATACTCAAAGAGCTGAGCAGACACGAACCACGCAATCAGCAGGCAATAAGCATGGAGCTCAGCAGTGACGAATCATGCTGCTCAACTGGCAATAATCAAGCACGTGACCAGGCAGGAATCACGCAGCTCAGCTGGCAATTGTCAAGCAGATGAGCCGACAGGAATCACGCAGCTCAGCTGGCAATTGTCATGCAGATGAGCCGGCAGGAATCACGCAGCTCAGCAGGCCCTGATCACGTGACTCTGCAGGCACTGATCACGTGGCTGATCAAGTCCAGATCACGTGACTGAGCATGCACTGATCACGTGGCTATCATGCACTGATGACGTGACTGCGCATGCACTGATGACGTGGCTGATCGGGCACTGATCACATGGCTCATCATGCACTGATCACGTGTTTATCAGGCAATGATCAGTGACTGACAGGCGCTGATCATGGGACTGTGCACGCACTGATCACGTGGCTATCATGCACTGATCACGTGACTGCGCATGCACTGATGACGTGGCTGTTCGGGCACTGATCACGTGTTTATCAGGCAGTGATCAGTGACTGACAGGCGCTGATCAGGGGACTGTGCACGCACTGATCAGGTGGCTGATCAGGAACTGACCACCTGACCGCGCATGCAGTGATCACGTGGCTGGTCGTTCACTGATCACGTGTTTATCATACGGTGATCACGTGACTGAGAGGCGCTGATCACGTGACTGTGCCGTCAGTGATCACGTGGCTGAGCAGGCACTGATATCGTGACTGAGCATGCACTGATCATGTGCCGGGAGCCGGGGAGGCATTCCACTCTGGACAAAGGTCATGAGGAAGGAGGCTCGGCATACGCAAATGCGGGATCGAGCCTCAGGAGTCCACCCGGATATTCTCGAGCATCTCCCCCCAAAAAAACCGGAGTCTGCCTACTGTATTGCTTTGTGCTCTCACCTCTGATTTCACTGGGGGCTGTCCCCCACCACCATCTCGCTCTCTCTGTCAAAGAGTTAACTTACAGCTCCAATTCATAAAGTTCCTTGTCATTCTTCCCTTTAACTTCCAGCTGAGTCTCCATCTGGAGCGCGGAACCCACCACGCTTACTAATTATGCCTGGGCTGCTAAGACCCACTCGAGAAGGTGTCTAGGGTGAGGCACCTTTCGCTATTCGAGAGGGCGCCTGCGGCCTACGTAAGTGGTGCAAACTTCTTGTCTTGAAGTTTGATTGGTCTTCCGCGTAAACCAAGCTACTCAGTCTCTTTTCTCCACCGAATTTTCCTACTGAGCTCTCCTCATACTATTATTCTTGACATCTCTGATTAGCATATAAATAGTCGCCTAGGCCATCTCTCCTTCGAATACCCTGGATCAGTTGGGGCTGGTCCCCGGCAGGTGGCGACCGAACAGGGACCTCAGGAGGCAATACTCAAAGAGCTGAGCAGACACGAACCACGCAATCAGCAGGCAATAAGCATGGAGCTCAGCAGTGACGAATCATGCTGCTCAACTGGCAATAATCAAGCACGTGACCAGGCAGGAATCACGCAGCTCAGCTGGCAATTGTCAAGCAGATGAGCCGACAGGAATCACGCAGCTCAGCAGGCCCTGATCACGTGACTCTGCAGGCACTGATCACGTGGCTGATCAAGTCCAGATCACGTGACTGAGCATGCACTGATCACGTGGCTATCATGCACTGATGACGTGACTGCGCATGCACTGATGACGTGGCTGATCGGGCACTGATCACATGGCTCATCATGCACTGATCACGTGTTTATCAGGCAATGATCAGTGACTGACAGGCGCTGATCATGGGACTGTGCACGCACTGATCACGTGGCTATCATGCACTGATCACGTGACTGCGCATGCACTGATGACGTGGCTGTTCGGGCACTGATCACGTGTTTATCAGGCAGTGATCAGTGACTGACAGGCGCTGATCAGGGGACTGTGCACGCACTGATCAGGTGGCTGATCAGGAACTGACCACCTGACCGCGCATGCAGTGATCACGTGGCTGGTCGTTCACTGATCACGTGTTTATCATACGGTGATCACGTGACTGAGAGGCGCTGATCACGTGACTGTGCCGTCAGTGATCACGTGGCTGAGCAGGCACTGATATCGTGACTGAGCATGCACTGATCATGTGCCGGGAGCCGGGGAGGCATTCCACTCTGGACAAAGGTCATGAGGAAGGAGGCTCGGCATACGCAAATGCGGGATCGAGCCTCAGGAGTCCACCCGGATATTCTCGAGCATCTCCCCCCAAAAAAACCGGAGTCTGCCTACTGTATTGCTTTGTGCTCTCACCTCTGATTTCACTGGGGGCTGTCCCCCACCACCATCTCGCTCTCTCTGTCAAAGAGTTAACTTACAGCTCCAATTCATAAAGTTCCTTGTCATTCTTCCCTTTAACTTCCAGCTGAGTCTCCATCTGGAGCGCGGAACCCACCACGCTTACTAATTATGCCTGGGCTGCTAAGACCCACTCGAGAAGGTGTCTAGGGTGAGGCACCTTTCGCTATTCGAGAGGGCGCCTGCGGCCTACGTAAGTGGTGCAAACTTCTTGTCTTGAAGTTTGATTGGTCTTCCGCGTAAACCAAGCTACTCAGTCTCTTTTCTCCACCGAATTTTCCTACTGAGCTCTCCTCATACTATTATTCTTGACATCTCTGATTAGCATATAAATAGTCGCCTAGGCCATCTCTCCTTCGAATACCCTGGATCAGTTGGGGCTGGTCCCCGGCAGGTGGCGACCGAACAGGGACCTCAGGAGGCAATACTCAAAGAGCTGAGCAGACACGAACCACGCAATCAGCAGGCAATAAGCATGGAGCTCAGCAGTGACGAATCATGCTGCTCAACTGGCAATAATCAAGCACGTGACCAGGCAGGAATCACGCAGCTCAGCTGGCAATTGTCAAGCAGATGAGCCGACAGGAATCACGCAGCTCAGCTGGCAATTGTCATGCAGATGAGCCGGCAGGAATCACGCAGCTCAGCAGGCCCTGATCACGTGACTCTGCAGGCACTGATCACGTGGCTGATCAAGTCCAGATCACGTGACTGAGCATGCACTGATCACGTGGCTATCATGCACTGATGACGTGACTGCGCATGCACTGATGACGTGGCTGATCGGGCACTGATCACATGGCTCATCATGCACTGATCACGTGTTTATCAGGCAATGATCAGTGACTGACAGGCGCTGATCATGGGACTGTGCACGCACTGATCACGTGGCTATCATGCACTGATCACGTGACTGCGCATGCACTGATGACGTGGCTGTTCGGGCACTGATCACGTGTTTATCAGGCAGTGATCAGTGACTGACAGGCGCTGATCAGGGGACTGTGCACGCACTGATCAGGTGGCTGATCAGGAACTGACCACCTGACCGCGCATGCAGTGATCACGTGGCTGGTCGTTCACTGATCACGTGTTTATCATACGGTGATCACGTGACTGAGAGGCGCTGATCACGTGACTGTGCCGTCAGTGATCACGTGGCTGAGCAGGCACTGATATCGTGACTGAGCATGCACTGATCATGTGCCGGGAGCCGGGAGGCATTCCACTCTGGACAAAGGTCATGAGGAAGGAGGCTCGGCATACGCAAATGCGGGATCGAGCCTCAGGAGTCCACCCGGATATTCTCGAGCATCTCCCCCCAAAAAAACCGGAGTCTGCCTACTGTATTGCTTTGTGCTCTCACCTCTGATTTCACTGGGGGCTGTCCCCCACCACCATCTCGCTCTCTCTGTCAAAGAGTTAACTTACAGCTCCAATTCATAAAGTTCCTTGTCATTCTTCCCTTTAACTTCCAGCTGAGTCTCCATCTGGAGCGCGGAACCCACCACGCTTACTAATTATGCCTGGGCTGCTAAGACCCACTCGAGAAGGTGTCTAGGGTGAGGCACCTTTCGCTATTCGAGAGGGCGCCTGCGGCCTACGTAAGTGGTGCAAACTTCTTGTCTTGAAGTTTGATTGGTCTTCCGCGTAAACCAAGCTACTCAGTCTCTTTTCTCCACCGAATTTTCCTACTGAGCTCTCCTCATACTATTATTCTTGACATCTCTGATTAGCATATAAATAGTCGCCTAGGCCATCTCTCCTTCGAATACCCTGGATCAGTTGGGGCTGGTCCCCGGCAGGTGGCGACCGAACAGGGACCTCAGGAGGCAATACTCAAAGAGCTGAGCAGACACGAACCACGCAATCAGCAGGCAATAAGCATGGAGCTCAGCAGTGACGAATCATGCTGCTCAACTGGCAATAATCAAGCACGTGACCAGGCAGGAATCACGCAGCTCAGCTGGCAATTGTCAAGCAGATGAGCCGACAGGAATCACGCAGCTCAGCTGGCAATTGTCATGCAGATGAGCCGGCAGGAATCACGCAGCTCAGCAGGCCCTGATCACGTGACTCTGCAGGCACTGATCACGTGGCTGATCAAGTCCAGATCACGTGACTGAGCATGCACTGATCACGTGGCTATCATGCACTGATGACGTGACTGCGCATGCACTGATGACGTGGCTGATCGGGCACTGATCACATGGCTCATCATGCACTGATCACGTGTTTATCAGGCAATGATCAGTGACTGACAGGCGCTGATCATGGGACTGTGCACGCACTGATCACGTGGCTATCATGCACTGATCACGTGACTGCGCATGCACTGATCACGTGGCTGTCATGCACTGATCATGTGGCTGATCAGGCACTGATCACGTGACTGACCATGCACTGATCACGTGGCTGATCATGCACTGATCACGTGACTGATCATGCACTGATCACGTGGCTATCATGCACTGATCACGTGGCTGATCATGCACTGATCACGTGGCTGATCACACACTGATCACGTGACTATCATGCACTGATCACGTGGCACTCATGCACTGATCACGTGGCTGATCATACACTGATCACGTGACTCATGCACACATCACGTGGCTATCATGCACTGCTCACGTGGCTCGTCATGCAATGATCACGTAGCAACCATATACTGGTAACGTGACTGATCATGCAAAGATCACGTAAATGATCATGCACTGTTCACGTGACTGATCATGTACTGATCACGTGACTGATCATGCACTGACCACGTGGCTATCATGCTCTGCTCACGTGGCTGATCATGCAACGATCACGTAGCAACCATGTACTTCACGTGACTGATCATGCACTGATCACGTAATTGATCCTGCACTGATCACGTGGCTCATCATGCACTGATCACGTGGCTGATCACACATGTATCACGTGACTGATCATGCACTGATCCCGTGGCTCTCATGCACTGATCACGTGGCTGTCATGCACTGATCACGTGGATATCATGCACTGATCACGTGGCTGATCACACACGTATCACATGACTGATCATGCACTGATCACGTGGCTATCATGCACTGATCACGTGGCTATCATGCACTGATCACGTGGCTGATCAGGCAATGATCACGTAGCTACCATGTACTGGTCACGTGACTGATCATGCACTGATCACGTAATTGATCATGCACTGATCATGTGGCTGATCATGCACTGATCACGTGGCTGATCATGCACTGATCACGTGACTGATCATGCACTGATCACGTGACTGATCATGCACTGATCACGTGGCTATCATGCACTGATCACGTGGCTGGACATGCACTGATCACGTGCCTGGTCATGCACTGATCACGTGGCTGATCATGCACTGATCACGTGACTGATCATGCACTGATCACGTGGCTATCATGCACTGATCACGTGGCTGATCATGCCATGATCACGCAGCTACCATGCACTGGTCACATGACTGATCATGCACTGATCACGTGACTGATCATGCACTGATCACGTGGCTATCATGCACTACTCACGTGGCTGATCATGCAATGATCATGTAGCTACCATGTACAGGTCACGTGAATGATCATACACCCATCAGGTGACTGATCATGCACTGATCACGTGGCTATCATGCACTGATCACGTGACTGATCATGCACTGATCACGTCTATATCATGCACTGATCACATGACTGCCCGTGCACTGATCACGTGGATGATCATACACTAATCTTGTGACAGATCATGCACTGATCACGTGGCTGATCATGCACTGATACCGTGACTGAGCATGGACTGATCACATGACTATCATGTAGTGATCACGTGACTTAATGGCGCTGATCATGTGACTGATCATGCGCTGATCATGTTTGCTATCATACACTGATCATGTGCCTCTGGAGGCAATAAACAAAGAGCTGAGTAGGCACGAATCAAACAGTCAGCAGGCAATAATCATGGAACTCAGCTGTGAGGAATCATGCTGCTCAGCTGGCAATAATCAAGCAGCTGAGCAGGCAGGAATTACGCAGCACAGCTGGCAATTGTCAAGCAGATGACAGGCAGGAATCGTGCAGCTCAGCTGGCAATTGTCAAGCAGATGAGCAGACAGTAATCACGCAGCTCAGCAGGCCCAGATCACGTGACTGAGCATGCACTGTTCACGTGGCTGATCATACACTGATCACGTGATGATCATGCACTGATCACTTGGATATCATGCACTTATCACGTGGCAGATCATACACTGTTCACGTGTCTGACCATGCACTGATCACGTGGCTGATCATAAACTGCTCACGTAACTGATCATGCACTGATCACGTGGCTATCATGCACTGATCACGTGGCTGAACATGCACTGATCACGTGGCTGATCACACACCTGTCACGTGACATATCATGCACTGATCACGTGGCACTCATGCACTGATCACGTGGCTGATCATACTCTGCTCACGTAACTCATGCACACATCACGTGGCTATCATGCACTGCTCACGTGGCTCGTCATGGAATGATCACGTAGCAACCATATACTGGTCACGTGACTGATCATGCACTGATCACGTAAATGATCATGCACTGATCACGTGACTGATCATGCACTGATCACGTGACTGATCATGCACTGATCACGTGGCTATCATGCTCTGATCACGTGGCTGATCATGCAACGATCACGTAGCAACCATGTACTGGTCACGTGACTGATCATGCACTGATCACGTAATTGATCCTGCACTGTTCACGTGGCTGATCATGCACTGATCACGTGACTGATCATGCACTGATCACGTGTCTGATCATGCACTGATCACGTGGCTATCATGCACTGATCACGTGGCTCGTCATGGAATGATCACGTAGCAACCATGTACTGGTCACGTGACTGATCATGCACTGATCACGTGACTGATCATGCACTGATCACGTGACTGATCATGCACTGATCACGTGACTGATCATGCACTGATCACGTGGCTATCATGCACTGATCACGTGGCTGATCATGCAACGATCACGTAGCAACCATGTACTGGTCACGTGACTGATCATGCACTGATCACGTGATTGATCATGCACTGATCACGTGGCTCATCATGCACTGATCACGTGGCTGATCACACATGATCACGTGACTGATCATGCACTGATCACGTGGCTCTCATGCACTGATCACGTGGCTGTCATGCACTGATCACGTGGATATCATGCACTGATCATGTGGCTGATCACACACGTATCACATGACTGATCATGCACTGATCACGTGGCTATCATGCACTGATCACGTGGCTGATCAGGCAATGATCACGTAGCTACCATGCACTGATCACGTGACTGATCATGCACTGATCACGTAATTGATCATGCACTGATCACGTGGCTGATCATGCACTGATCACGTGGCTGATCATGCACTGATCACGTGACTGATCATGCACTGATCACGTGACTGATCATGCACTGATCACGTGGCTATCATGCACTGATCACGTGGCTGACATACACTGATCACGTGCTGGTCATGCACTGATCACGTGCTGATCATGCACTGATCACGTGACTGATCATGCACTGATCACGTGTCTGATCATGCACTGATCACGTGTCTGATCATTCACTGATCACGTGACTGATCATGCACTGATCACGTGGCTATCATGCACTGCTCACGTGGCTGATCATGCCATGATCACGCAGCTACCATGTACTGGTCACATGACTGATCATGCACTGATCACGTGACTGATCATGCAGTGATCACGTGGCTATCATGCACTACTCACGTGGCTGATCATGCAATGATCATGTAGCTACCATGTACAGGTCACGTGAATGATCATACACCCATCAGGTGACTGATCATGCACTGATCACGTGGCTATCATGCACTGATCACGAGACTGATCATGCACTGTTCACGTCTATATCATGCACTGATCACATGACTGCCCGTGCACTGATCACGTGGATGATCATACACTAATCTTGTGACAGATCATGCACTGATCACGTGGCTGATCATGCACTGATACCGTGACTGAGCATGGACTGATCACATGACTATCATGTAGTGATCACGTGACTTAATGGCGCTGATCATGTGACTGATCATGCACTGATCATGTTTGCTATCATACACTGATCATGTGCCTCTGGAGGCAATAAACAAAGAGCTGAGTAGGCACGAATCAAACAGTCAGCAGGCAATAATCATGGAACTCAGGTGTGAGGAATCATGCTGCTCAGCTGGCAATAATCAAGCAGCTGAGCAGGCAGGAATTACGCAGCACAGCTGGCAATTGTCAAGCAGATGACAGGCAGGAATCGTGCAGCTCAGCTGGCAATTGTCAAGCAGATGAGCAGACAGTAATCACGCAGCTCAGCAGGCCCAGATCACGTGACTGAGCATGCACTGTTCACGTGGCTGATCATACACTGATCACGTGATGATCATGCACTGATCACTTGGATATCATGCACTGATCACGTGGCTGATCATACACTGTTCACGTGTCTGACCATGCACTGATCACGTGGCTGATCATGCACTGCTCACGTAACTGATCATGCACTGATCACGTGGCTATCATGCACTGATCACGTGGCTGAACATGCACTGTTCACGTGGCTGATCACACACCTGTCACGTGACATATCATGCACTGATCACGTGGCACTCATGCACTGATCACGTGGCTGATCATACTCTGCTCACGTAACTCATGCACACATCACGTGGCTATCATGCACTGCTCACGTGGCTCGTCATGGAATGATCACGTAGCAACCATATACTGGTCACGTGACTGATCATGCAAATCACGTAAATGATCATGCACTGTTCACGTGACTGATCATGTACTGATCACGTGACTGATCATGCACTGACCACGTGGCTATCATGCTCTGCTCACGTGGCTGATCATGCAACGATCACGTAGCAACCATGTACTGGTCACGTGACTGATCATGCACTGATCACGTAATTGATCCTGCACTGATCACGTGGCTCATCATGCACTGATCACGTGGCTGATCACACATGTATCACGTGACTGATCATGCACTGATCACGTGGCTCTCATGCACTGATCACGTGGCTGTCATGCACTGATCACGTGGATATCATGCACTGATCACGTGGCTGATCACACACGTATCACATGACTGATCATGCACTGATCACGTGGCTATCATGCACTGATCACGTGGCTATCATGCACTGATCACGTGGCTGATCAGGCAATGATCACGTAGCTACCATGTACTGGTCACGTGACTGATCATGCACTGATCACGTAATTGATCATGCACTGATCATGTGGCTGATCATGCACTGATCACGTGGCTGATCATACACTGATCACATAACTGATCATGCACTGATCACGTGACTGATCATGCACTGATCACGTGGCTATCATGCACTGATCACTTGGCTGACATACACTGATCACGTGCCTGGTCATGCACTGATCACGTGGCTGATCATGCACTGATCACGTGACTGATCATGCACTGATCACGTGGCTGATCATGCACTGATCACGTGACTGATCATGCACTGATCACGTGTCTGATCATGCACTGATCACGTGGCTATCATGCACTGCTCACGTGGCTGATCATGCCATGATCACGCAGCTACCATGTACTGGTCACATGACTGATCATGCACTGATCACGTGACTGATCATGCAGTGATCACGTGGCTATCATGCACTACTCACGTGGCTGATCATGCAATGATCATGTAGCTACCATGTACAGGTCACGTGAATGATCATACACCCATCAGGTGACTGATCATGCACTGATCACGTGGCTATCATGCACTGATCACGAGACTGATCATGCACTGTTCACGTCTATATCATGCACTGATCACATGACTGCCCGTGCACTGATCACGTGGATGATCATACACTAATCTTGTGACAGATCATGCACTGATCACGTGGCTGATCATGCACTGATACCGTGACTGAGCATGGACTGATCACATGACTATCATGTAGTGATCACGTGACTTAATGGCGCTGATCATGTGACTGATCATGCGCTGATCATGTTTGCTATCATACACTGATCATGTGCCTCTGGAGGCAATAAACAAAGAGCTGAGTAGGCACGAATCAAACAGTCAGCAGGCAATAATCATGGAACTCAGGTGTGAGGAATCATGCTGCTCAGCTGGCAATAATCAAGCAGCTGAGCAGGCAGGAATTACGCAGCACAGCTGGCAATTGTCAAGCAGATGACAGGCAGGAATCGTGCAGCTCAGCTGGCAATTGTCAAGCAGATGAGCAGACAGTAATCACGCAGCTCAGCAGGCCCAGATCACGTGACTGAGCATGCACTGTTCACGTGGCTGATCATACACTGATCACGTGATGATCATGCACTGATCACTTGGATATCATGCACTGATCACGTGGCTGATCATACACTGTTCACGTGTCTGACCATGCACTGATCACGTGGCTGATCATACACTGCTCACGTAACTGATCATGCACTGATCACGTGGCTATCATGCACTGATCACGTGGCTGAACATGCACTGTTCACGTGGCTGATCACACACCTGTCACGTGACATATCATGCACTGATCACGTGGCACTCATGCACTGATCACGTGGCTGATCATACTCTGCTCACGTAACTCATGCACACATCACGTGGCTATCATGCACTGCTCACGTGGCTCGTCATGGAATGATCACGTAGCAACCATATACTGGTCACGTGACTGATCATGCAAAGATCACGTAAATGATCATGCACTGTTCACGTGACTGATCATGTACTGATCACGTGACTGATCATGCACTGACCACGTGGCTATCATGCTCTGCTCACGTGGCTGATCATGCAACGATCACGTAGCAACCATGTACTGGTCACGTGACTGATCATGCACTGATCACGTAATTGATCCTGCACTGATCACGTGGCTCATCATGCACTGATCACGTGGCTGATCACACATGTATCACGTGACTGATCATGCACTGATCCCGTGGCTCTCATGCACTGATCACGTGGCTGTCATGCACTGATCACGTGGATATCATGCACTGATCATGTGGCTGATCACCCACGTATCACATGACTGATCATGCACTGATCACGTGGCTATCATGCACTGATCACGTGGCTGATCATGCAATGATCACGTAGCTACCATGTACTGGTCACGTGACTGATCATGCACTGATCACGTAATTGATCATGCACTGATCATGTGGCTGATCATGCACTGATCACGTGGCTGATCATACACTGATCACATAACTGATCATGCACTGATCACGTGACTGATCATGCACTGATCACGTGGCTATCATGCACTGATCACTTGGCTGACATACACTGATCACGTGCCTGGTCATGCACTGATCACGTGCTGATCATGCACTGATCACGTGACTGATCATGCACTGATCACGTGTCTGATCATGCACTGATCACGTGACTGATCATGCACTGATCGTGTCTGATCATGCACTGATCACGTGGCTATCATGCACTGCTCACGTGGCTGATCATGCCATGATCACGCAGCTACCATGTACTGGTCACATGACTGATCATGCACTGATCACGTGACTGATCATGCAGTGATCACGTGGCTATCATGCACTACTCACGTGGCTGATCATGCAATGATCATGTAGCTACCATGTACAGGTCACGTGAATGATCATACACCCATCAGGTGACTGATCATGCACTGATCACGTGGCTATCATGCACTGATCACGAGACTGATCATGCACTGATTCACGTCTATATCATGCACTGATCACATGACTGCCCGTGCACTGATCACGTGGATGATCATACACTAATCTTGTGACAGATCATGCACTGATCACGTGGCTGATCATGCACTGATACCGTGACTGAGCATGGACTGATCACATGACTATCATGTAGTGATCACGTGACTTAATGGCGCTGATCATGTGACTGATCATGCACTGATCATGTTTGCTATCATACACTGATCATGTGCCTCTGGAGGCAATAAACAAAGAGCTGAGTAGGCACGAATCAAACAGTCAGCAGGCAATAATCATGGAACTCAGGTGTGAGGAATCATGCTGCTCAGCTGGCAATAATCAAGCAGCTGAGCAGGCAGGAATTATGCAGCACAGCTGGCAATTGTCAAGCAGATGACAGGCAGGAATCGTGCAGCTCAGCTGGCAATTGTCAAGCAGATGAGCAGACAGTAATCACGCAGCTCAGCAGGCCCAGATCACGTGACTGAGCATGCACTGTTCACGTGGCTGATCATACACTGATCACGTGATGATCATGCACTGATCACTTGGATATCATGCACTGATCACGTGGCTGATCATACACTGTTCACGTGTCTGACCATGCACTGATCACGTGGCTGATCATGCACTGCTCACGTAACTGATCATGCACTGATCACGTGGCTATCATGCACTGATCACGTGGCTGAACATGCACTGTTCACGTGGCTGATCACACACCTGTCACGTGACATATCATGCACTGATCACGTGGCACTCATGCACTGATCACGTGGCTGATCATACTCTGCTCACGTAACTCATGCACACATCACGTGGCTATCATGCACTGCTCACGTGGCTCGTCATGGAATGATCACGTAGCAACCATATACTGGTCACGTGACTGATCATGCAAAGATCACGTAAATGATCATGCACTGTTCACGTGACTGATCATGTACTGATCACGTGACTGATCATGCACTGACCACGTGGCTATCATGCACTGCTCACGTGGCTGATCATGCAACGATCACGTAGCAACCATGTACTGGTCACGTGACTGATCATGCACTGATCACGTAATTGATCCTGCACTGATCACGTGGCTCATCATGCACTGATCACGTGGCTGATCACACATGTATCACGTGACTGATCATGCACTGATCACGTGGCTCTCATGCACTGATCACGTGGCTGTCATGCACTGATCACGTGGATATCATGCACTGATCACGTGGCTGATCACACACGTATCACATGACTGATCATGCACTGATCACGTGGCTATCATGCACTGATCACGTGGCTATCATGCACTGATCACGTGGCTGATCAGGCAATGATCACGTAGCTACCATGTACTGGTCACGTGACTGATCATGCACTGATCACGTAATTGATCATGCACTGATCATGTGGCTGATCATGCACTGATCACGTGGCTGATCATACACTGATCACATAACTGATCATGCACTGATCACGTGACTGATCATGCACTGATCACGTGGCTATCATGCACTGATCACGTGGCTGACATACACTGATCACGTGCCTGGTCATGCACTGATCACGTGGCTGATCATGCACTGATCACGTGACTGATCATGCACTGATCACGTGGCTATCATGCACTGCTCACGTGGCTGATCATGCCATGATCACGCAGCTACCATGTACTGGTCACATGACTGATCATGCACTGATCACGTGACTGATCATGCAGTGATCACGTGGCTATCATGCACTACTCACGTGGCTGATCATGCAATGATCATGTAGCTACCATGTACAGGTCACGTGAATGATCATACACCCATCAGGTGACTGATCATGCACTGATCACGTGGCTATCATGCACTGATCACGAGACTGATCATGCACTGTTCACGTCTATATCATGCACTGATCACATGACTGCCCGTGCACTGATCACGTGGATGATCATACACTAATCTTGTGACAGATCATGCACTGATCACGTGGCTGATCATGCACTGATACCGTGACTGAGCATGGACTGATCACATGACTATCATGTAGTGATCACGTGACTTAATGGCGCTGATCATGTGACTGATCATGCGCTGATCATGTTTGCTATCATACACTGATCATGTGCCTCTGGAGGCAATAAACAAAGAGCTGAGTAGGCACGAATCAAACAGTCAGCAGGCAATAATCATGGAACTCAGGTGTGAGGAATCATGCTGCTCAGCTGGCAATAATCAAGCAGCTGAGCAGGCAGGAATTACGCAGCACAGCTGGCAATTGTCAAGCAGATGACAGGCAGGAATCGTGCAGCTCAGCTGGCAATTGTCAAGCAGATGAGCAGACAGTAATCACGCAGCTCAGCAGGCCCAGATCACGTGACTGAGCATGCACTGTTCACGTGGCTGATCATACACTGATCACGTGATGATCATGCACTGATCACTTGGATATCATGCACTGATCACGTGGCTGATCATACACTGTTCACGTGTCTGACCATGCACTGATCACGTGGCTGATCATACACTGCTCACGTAACTGATCATGCACTGATCACGTGGCTATCATGCACTGATCACGTGGCTGAACATGCACTGTTCACGTGGCTGATCACACACCTGTCACGTGACATATCATGCACTGATCACGTGGCACTCATGCACTGATCACGTGGCTGATCATACTCTGCTCACGTAACTCATGCACACATCACGTGGCTATCATGCACTGCTCACGTGGCTCGTCATGGAATGATCACGTAGCAACCATATACTGGTAACGTGACTGATCATGCAAAGATCACGTAAATGATCATGCACTGTTCACGTGACTGATCATGTACTGATCACGTGACTGATCATGCACTGATCACGTGGCTATCATGCTCTGCTCACGTGGCTGATCATGCAACGATCACGTAGCAACCATGTACTGGTCACGTGACTGATCATGCACTGATCACGTAATTGATCCTGCACTGATCACGTGGCTCATCATGCACTGATCACGTGGCTGATCACACATGTATCACGTGACTGATCATGCACTGATCACGTGGCTCTCATGCACTGATCACGTGGCTGTCATGCACTGATCACGTGGATATCATGCACTGATCACGTGGCTGATCACACACGTATCACATGACTGATCATGCACTGATCACGTGGCTATCATGCACTGATCACGTGGCTGATCATGCAATGATCACGTAGCTACCATGTACTGGTCACGTAACTGATCATGCACTGATCACGTAATTGATCATGCACTGATCATGTGGCTGATCATGCACTGATCACGTGGCTGATCATACACTGATCACATAACTGATCATGCACTGATCACGTGACTGATCATGCACTGATCACGTGGCTATCATGCACTGATCACTTGGCTGACATACACTGATCACGTGCCTGGTCATGCACTGATCACGTTGCTGATCATGCACTGATCACGTGACTGATCATGCACTGATCACGTGTCTGATCATGCACTGATCACGTGACTGATCATGCACTGATCTCGTGTCTGATCATGCACTGATCACGTGGCTATCATGCACTGCTCACGTGGCTGATCATGCCATGATCACGCAGCTAACATGTACTGGTCACATGACTGATCATGCACTGATCACGTGACTGATCATGCAGTGATCACGTGGCTATCATGAACTACTCACGTGGCTGATCATGCAATGATCATGTAGCTACCATGTACAGGTCACGTGAATGATCATACACCCATCAGGTGACTGATCATGCACTGATCACGTGGCTATCATGCACTGATCACGAGACTGATCATGCACTGTTCACGTCTATATCATGCACTGATCACATGACTGCCCGTGCACTGATCACGTGGATGATCATACACTAATCTTGTGACAGATCATGCACTGATCACGTGGCTGATCATGCACTGATACCGTGACTGAGCATGGACTGATCACATGACTATCATGTAGTGATCACGTGACTTAATGGCGCTGATCATGTGACTGATCATGCACTGATCATGTTTGCTATCATACACTGATCATGTGCCTCTGGAGGCAATAAACAAAGAGCTGAGTAGGCACGAATCAAACAGTCAGCAGGCAATAATCATGGAACTCAGGTGTGAGGAATCATGCTGCTCAGCTGGCAATAATCAAGCAGCTGAGCAGGCAGGAATTACGCAGCACAGCTGGCAATTGTCAAGCAGATGACAGGCAGGAATCGTGCAGCTCAGCTGGCAATTGTCAAGCAGATGAGCAGACAGTAATCACGCAGCTCAGCAGGCCCAGATCACGTGACTGAGCATGCACTGTTCACGTGGCTGATCATACACTGATCACGTGATGATCATGCACTGATCACTTGGATATCATGCACTGATCACGTGGCTGATCATACACTGTTCACGTGTCTGACCATGCACTGATCACGTGGCTGATCATACACTGCTCACGTAACTGATCATGCACTGATCACGTGGCTATCATGCACTGATCACGTGGCTGAACATGCACTGTTCACGTGGCTGATCACACACCTGTCACGTGACATATCATGCACTGATCACGTGGCACTCATGCACTGATCACGTGGCTGATCATACTCTGCTCACGTAACTCATGCACACATCACGTGGCTATCATGCACTGCTCACGTGGCTCGTCATGGAATGATCACGTAGCAACCATATACTGGTCACGTGACTGATCATGCAAAGATCACGTAAATGATCATGCACTGTTCACGTGACTGATCATGTACTGATCACGTGACTGATCATGCACTGATCACGTGGCTATCATGCACTGCTCACGTGGCTGATCATGCAACGATCACGTAGCAACCATGTACTGGTCACGTGACTGATCATGCACTGATCACGTAATTGATCCTGCACTGATCACGTGGCTCATCATGCACTGATCACGTGGCTGATCACACATGTATCACGTGACTGATCATGCACTGATCACGTGGCTCTCATGCACTGATCACGTGGCTGTCATGCACTGATCACGTGGATATCATGCACTGATCACGTGGCTGATCACACACGTATCACATGACTGATCATGCACTGATCACGTGGCTATCATGCACTGATCACGTGGCTATCATGCACTGATCACGTGGCTGATCATGCAATGATCACGTAGCTACCATGTACTGGTCACGTGACTGATCATGCACTGATCACGTAATTGATCATGCACTGATCATGTGGCTGATCATGCACTGATCACGTGGCTGATCATACACTGATCACATAACTGATCATGCACTGATCACGTGACTGATCATGCACTGATCACGTGGCTATCATGCACTGATCACTGGCTGACATACACTGATCACGTGACTGGTCATGCACTGATCACGTGGCTGATCATGCACTGATCACGTGACTGATCATGCACTGATCACGTGGCTGATCATGCACTGATCACGTGACTGATCATGCACTGATCACGTGACTGATCATGCACTGATCACGTGGCTATCATGCACTGCTCACGTGGCTGATCATGCCATGATCACGCAGCTACCATGTACTGGTCACATGACTGATCATGCACTGATCACGTGACTGATCATGCAGTGATCACGTGGCTATCATGCACTACTCACGTGGCTGATCATGCAATGATCATGTAGCTACCATGTACAGGTCACGTGAATGATCATACACCCATCAGGTGACTGATCATGCACTGATCACGTGGCTATCATGCACTGATCACGAGACTGATCATGCACTGATCACGTCTATATCATGCACTGATCACATGACTGCCCATGCACTGATCACGTGGATGATCATACACTAATCTTGTGACAGATCATGCACTGATCACGTGGCTGATCATGCACTGATACCGTGACTGAGCATGGACTGATCACATGACTATCATGTAGTGATCACGTGACTTAATGGCGCTGATCATGTGACTGATCATGCGCTGATCATGTTTGCTATCATACACTGATCATGTGCCTCTGGAGGCAATAAACAAAGAGCTGAGTAGGCACGAATCAAACAGTCAGCAGGCAATAATCATGGAACTCAGGTGTGAGGAATCATGCTGCTCAGCTGGCAATAATCAAGCAGCTGAGCAGGCAGGAATTACGCAGCACAGCTGGCAATTGTCAAGCAGATGACAGGCAGGAATCGTGCAGCTCAGCTGGCAATTGTCAAGCAGATGAGCAGACAGTAATCACGCAGCTCAGCAGGCCCAGATCACGTGACTGAGCATGCACTGTTCACGTGGCTGATCATACACTGATCACGTGATGATCATGCACTGATCACTTGGATATCATGCACTGATCACGTGGCTGATCATACACTGTTCACGTGTCTGACCATGCACTGATCACGTGGCTGATCATACACTGCTCACGTAACTGATCATGCACTGATCACGTGGCTATCATGCACTGATCACGTGGCTGAACATGCACTGTTCACGTGGCTGATCACACACCTGTCACGTGACATATCATGCACTGATCACGTGGCACTCATGCACTGATCACGTGGCTGATCATACTCTGCTCACGTAACTCATGCACACATCACGTGGCTATCATGCACTGCTCACGTGGCTGTCATGGAATGATCACGTAGCAACCATATACTGGTCACGTGACTGATCATGCACTGATCACGTAAATGATCATGCACTGTTCACGTGACTGATCATGTACTGATCACGTGACTGATCATGCACTGATCACGTGGCTATCATGCACTGCTCACGTGGCTGATCATGCACGATCACGTAGCAACCATGTACTGGTCACGTGACTGATCATGCACTGATCACGTAATTGATCATGCACTGATCACGTGGCTGATCATGCACTGATCACGTGACTGATCATGCACTGATCACGTGACTGATCATGCACTGATCACGTGGCTATCATGCACTGATCACGTGGCTGTCATGCAATGATCACGTAGCAACCATGCACTGATCACGTGACTGATCATGCACTGATCACGTGACTGATCATGCACTGATCACGTGACTGATCATGCACTGATCACGTGACTGATCATGCACTGATCACGTGGCTATCATGCACTGATCACGTGGCTGATCATGCACGATCACGTAGCAACCATGTACTGGTCACGTGACTGATCATGCACTGATCACGTAATTGATCATGCACTGATCACGTGGCTGATCATGCACTGATCACGTGGCTGATCACACATGATCACGTGACTGATCATGCACTGATCACGTGGCTCTCATGCACTGATCACGTGGCTGTCATGCACTGATCACGTGGATATCATGCACTGATCACGTGGCTGATCACACACGATCACATGACTGATCATGCACTGATCACGTGGCTATCATGCACTGATCACGTGGCTATCATGCACTGATCACGTGGCTGATCATGCAATGATCACGTGCTACCATGTACTGTCACGTGACTGATCATGCACTGATCACGTGATCATGCACTGATCATGTGGCTGATCATGCACTGATCACGTGGCTGATCATGCACTGATCACGTGACTGATCATGCACTGATCACGTGACTGATCATGCACTGATCACGTGGCTATCATGCACTGATCACGTGGCTGACATACACTGATCACGTGACTGATCATGCACTGATCACGTGGCTGATCATGCACTGATCACGTGACTGATCATGCACTGATCACGTGGCTATCATGCACTGATCACGTGGCTGATCATGCACTGATCACGTGACTGATCATGCACTGATCACGTGGCTATCATGCACTGATCACGTGGCTGATCATGCATGATCACGCAGCTACCATGTACTGGTCACATGACTGATCATGCACTGATCACGTGACTGATCATGCAGTGATCACGTGGCTATCATGCACTACTCACGTGGCTGATCATGCAATGATCATGTAGCTACCATGTACAGGTCACGTGAATGATCATACACCCATCAGGTGACTGATCATGCACTGATCACGTGGCTATCATGCACTGATCACGAGACTGATCATGCACTGTTCACGTCTATATCATGCACTGATCACATGACTGCCCATGCACTGATCACGTGGATGATCATACACTAATCTTGTGACAGATCATGCACTGATCACGTGGCTGATCATGCACTGATACCGTGACTGAGCATGGACTGATCACATGACTATCATGTAGTGATCACGTGACTTAATGGCGCTGATCATGTGACTGATCATGCGCTGATCATGTTTGCTATCATACACTGATCATGTGCCTCTGGAGGCAATAAACAAAGAGCTGAGTAGGCACGAATCAAACAGTCAGCAGGCAATAATCATGGAACTCAGGTGTGAGGAATCATGCTGCTCAGCTGGCAATAATCAAGCAGCTGAGCAGGCAGGAATTACGCAGCACAGCTGGCAATTGTCAAGCAGATGACAGGCAGGAATCGTGCAGCTCAGCTGGCAATTGTCAAGCAGATGAGCAGACAGTAATCACGCAGCTCAGCAGGCCCAGATCACGTGACTGAGCATGCACTGTTCACGTGGCTGATCATACACTGATCACGTGATGATCATGCACTGATCACTTGGATATCATGCACTGATCACGTGGCTGATCATACACTGTTCACGTGTCTGACCATGCACTGATCACGTGGCTGATCATACACTGCTCACGTAACTGATCATGCACTGATCACGTGGCTATCATGCACTGATCACGTGGCTGAACATGCACTGTTCACGTGGCTGATCACACACCTGTCACGTGACATATCATGCACTGATCACGTGGCACTCATGCACTGATCACGTGGCTGATCATACTCTGCTCACGTAACTCATGCACACATCACGTGGCTATCATGCACTGCTCACGTGGCTCGTCATGGAATGATCACGTAGCAACCATATACTGGTCACGTGACTGATCATGCAAAGATCACGTAAATGATCATGCACTGTTCACGTGACTGATCATGTACTGATCACGTGACTGATCATGCACTGATCACGTGGCTATCATGCTCTGCTCACGTGGCTGATCATGCAACGATCACGTAGCAACCATGTACTGGTCACGTGACTGATCATGCACTGATCACGTAATTGATCCTGCACTGATCACGTGGCTCATCATGCACTGATCACGTGGCTGATCACACTGTATCACGTGACTGATCATGCACTGATCACGTGGCTCTCATGCACTGATCACGTGGCTGTCATGCACTGATCACGTGGATATCATGCACTGATCACGTGGCTGATCACACACGTATCACATGACTGATCATGCACTGATCACGTGGCTATCATGCACTGATCACGTGGCTATCATGCACTGATCACGTGGCTGATCATGCAATGATCACGTAGCTACCATGTACTGGTCACGTGACTGATCATGCACTGATCACGTAATTGATCATGCACTGATCACGTGGCTGATCATGCACTGATCACGTGGCTGATCATGCACTGATCACATAACTGATCATGCACTGATCACGTGACTGATCATGCACTGATCACGTGGCTATCATGCACTGATCACGTGGCTGACATGCACTGATCACGTGCCTGATCATGCACTGATCACGTGGCTGATCATGCACTGATCACGTGACTGATCATGCACTGATCACGTGACTGATCATGCACTGATCACGTGGCTATCATGCACTGATCACGTGGCTGATCATGCATGATCACGCAGCTACCATGTACTGGTCACGTGACTGATCATGCACTGATCACGTGACTGATCATGCACTGATCACGTGACTGATCATGCACTGATCACGTGGCTGATCATGCACTGATCACGTGGCTGATCATGCACTGATCACGTACTGATCATGCACTGATCACGTGGCTGATCATGCACTGATCACGTGACTGATCATGCACTGATCACGTGGCTGATCATGCACTGATCACGTGACTGATCATGCACTGATCACGTGACTGATCATGCACTGATCACGTGGCTATCATGCACTGATCACGTGGCTGATCATGCATGATCACGCAGCTAACATGTACTGATCACATGACTGATCATGCACTGATCACGTGACTGATCATGCACTGATCACGTGGCTATCATGCACTACTCACGTGGCTGATCATGCAATGATCATGTAGCTACCATGTACAGGTCACGTGAATGATCATACACTGATCAGGTGACTGATCATGCACTGATCACGTGGCTATCATGCACTGATCACGTGACTGATCATGCACTGATCACGTCTATATCATGCACTGATCACATGACTGCCCATGCACTGATCACGTGGCTGATCATACACTGATCACGTGACTGATCATGCACTGATCACGTGGCTGATCATGCACTGATCACGTGACTGATCATGCACTGATCACGTGGCTATCATGCACTGATCACGTGGCTGAACATGCACTGATCACGTGGCTGATCACACACTGTCACGTGACTATCATGCACTGATCACGTGGCACTCATGCACTGATCACGTGGCTGATCATACTCTGCTCACGAACTCATGCACACATCACGTGGCTATCATGCACTGCTCACGTGGCTGTCATGCAATGATCACGTAGCAACCATATACTGGTCACGTGACTGATCATGCAAAGATCACGTAAATGATCATGCACTGATCACGTGACTGATCATGCACTGATCACGTGACTGATCATGCACTGATCACGTGGCTATCATGCACTGCTCACGTGGCTGATCATGCACGATCACGTAGCAACCATGTACTGGTCACGTGACTGATCATGCACTGATCACGTAATTGATCATGCACTGATCACGTGGCTCATCATGCACTGATCACGTGGCTGATCACACATGTATCACGTGACTGATCATGCACTGATCACGTGGCTCTCATGCACTGATCACGTGGCTGTCATGCACTGATCACGTGGATATCATGCACTGATCACGTGGCTGATCACACACTATCACATGACTGATCATGCACTGATCACGTGGCTATCATGCACTGATCACGTGGCTGATCATGCAATGATCACGTAGCTACCATGTACTGATCACGTGACTGATCATGCACTGATCACGTAATTGATCATGCACTGATCACGTGGCTGATCATGCACTGATCACGTGGCTGATCATGCACTGATCACGTGACTGATCATGCACTGATCACGTGACTGATCATGCACTGATCACGTGGCTATCATGCACTGATCACGTGGCTGATCATGCACTGATCACGTGACTGATCATGCACTGATCACGTGCTGATCATGCACTGATCACGTGACTGATCATGCACTGATCACGTGGCTGATCATGCACTGATCACGTGACTGATCATGCACTGATCACGTGTCTGATCATGCACTGATCACGTGGCTATCATGCACTGCTCACGTGGCTGATCATGCCATGATCACGCAGCTACCATGTACTGGTCACATGACTGATCATGCACTGATCACGTGACTGATCATGCAGTGATCACGTGGCTATCATGCACTACTCACGTGGCTGATCATGCAATGATCATGTAGCTACCATGTACAGGTCACGTGAATGATCATACACCCATCAGGTGACTGATCATGCACTGATCACGTGGCTATCATGCACTGATCACGAGACTGATCATGCACTGATCACGTCTATATCATGCACTGATCACATGACTGCCCATGCACTGATCACGTGGATGATCATACACTAATCTTGTGACAGATCATGCACTGATCACGTGGCTGATCATGCACTGATACCGTGACTGAGCATGGACTGATCACATGACTATCATGTAGTGATCACGTGACTTAATGGCGCTGATCATGTGACTGATCATGCGCTGATCATGTTTGCTATCATACACTGATCATGTGCCTCTGGAGGCAATAAACAAAGAGCTGAGTAGGCACGAATCAAACAGTCAGCAGGCAATAATCATGGAACTCAGGTGTGAGGAATCATGCTGCTCAGCTGGCAATAATCAAGCAGCTGAGCAGGCAGGAATTACGCAGCACAGCTGGCAATTGTCAAGCAGATGACAGGCAGGAATCGTGCAGCTCAGCTGGCAATTGTCAAGCAGATGAGCAGACAGTAATCACGCAGCTCAGCAGGCCCAGATCACGTGACTGAGCATGCACTGTTCACGTGGCTGATCATACACTGATCACGTGATGATCATGCACTGATCACTTGGATATCATGCACTGATCACGTGGCTGATCATACACTGTTCACGTGTCTGACCATGCACTGATCACGTGGCTGATCATACACTGCTCACGTAACTGATCATGCACTGATCACGTGGCTATCATGCACTGATCACGTGGCTGAACATGCACTGTTCACGTGGCTGATCACACACCTGTCACGTGACATATCATGCACTGATCACGTGGCACTCATGCACTGATCACGTGGCTGATCATACTCTGCTCACGTAACTCATGCACACATCACGTGGCTATCATGCACTGCTCACGTGGCTCGTCATGGAATGATCACGTAGCAACCATATACTGGTCACGTGACTGATCATGCAAAGATCACGTAAATGATCATGCACTGTTCACGTGACTGATCATGTACTGATCACGTGACTGATCATGCACTGATCACGTGGCTATCATGCTCTGCTCACGTGGCTGATCATGCAACGATCATGTACACGTGACTGATCATGCACTGATCATGATCACTGATCACGTGGCTGCACTGATCACGTGGCTGATCACACTGTATCACGTGACTGATCATGCACTGATCACGTGGCTCTCATGCACTGATCACGTGGCTGTCATGCACTGATCACGTGGATATCATGCACTGATCACGTGGCTGATCACACACGTATCACATGACTGATCATGCACTGATCACGTGGCTATCATGCACTGATCACGTGGCTATCATGCACTGATCACGTGGCTGATCATGCAATGATCACGTAGCTACCATGTACTGGTCACGTGACTGATCATGCACTGATCACGTAATTGATCATGCACTGATCATGTGGCTGATCATGCACTGATCACGTGGCTGATCATACACTGATCACGTAACTGATCATGCACTGATCACGTGACTGATCATGCACTGATCACGTGGCTATCATGCACTGATCACTTGGCTGACATACACTGATCACGTGCCTGGTCATGCACTGATCACGTGGCTGATCATGCACTGATCACGTGACTGATCATGCACTGATCACGTGGCTGATCATGCACTGATCACGTGACTGATCATGCACTGATCACGTGACTGATCATGCACTGATCACGTGGCTATCATGCACTGCTCACGTGGCTGATCATGCCATGATCACGCAGCTACCATGTACTGGTCACATGACTGATCATGCACTGATCACGTGACTGATCATGCAGTGATCACGTGGCTATCATGCACTACTCACGTGGCTGATCATGCAATGATCATGTAGCTACCATGTACAGGTCACGTGAATGATCATACACCCATCAGGTGACTGATCATGCACTGATCACGTGGCTATCATGCACTGATCACGAGACTGATCATGCACTGATCACGTCTATATCATGCACTGATCACATGACTGCCCATGCACTGATCACGTGGATGATCATACACTAATCTTGTGACAGATCATGCACTGATCACGTGGCTGATCATGCACTGATACCGTGACTGAGCATGGACTGATCACATGACTATCATGTAGTGATCACGTGACTTAATGGCGCTGATCATGTGACTGATCATGCGCTGATCATGTTTGCTATCATACACTGATCATGTGCCTCTGGAGGCAATAAACAAAGAGCTGAGTAGGCACGAATCAAACAGTCAGCAGGCAATAATCATGGAACTCAGGTGTGAGGAATCATGCTGCTCAGCTGGCAATAATCAAGCAGCTGAGCAGGCAGGAATTACGCAGCACAGCTGGCAATTGTCAAGCAGATGACAGGCAGGAATCGTGCAGCTCAGCTGGCAATTGTCAAGCAGATGAGCAGACAGTAATCACGCAGCTCAGCAGGCCCAGATCACGTGACTGAGCATGCACTGTTCACGTGGCTGATCATACACTGATCACGTGATGATCATGCACTGATCACTTGGATATCATGCACTGATCACGTGGCTGATCATACACTGTTCACGTGTCTGACCATGCACTGATCACGTGGCTGATCATACACTGCTCACGTAACTGATCATGCACTGATCACGTGGCTATCATGCACTGATCACGTGGCTGAACATGCACTGTTCACGTGGCTGATCACACACTGTCACGTGACATATCATGCACTGATCACGTGGCACTCATGCACTGATCACGTGGCTGATCATACTCTGCTCACGTAACTCATGCACACATCACGTGGCTATCATGCACTGCTCACGTGGCTGTCATGGAATGATCACGTAGCTACCATATACTGGTCACGTGACTGATCATGCACTGATCACGTAAATGATCATGCACTGTTCACGTGACTGATCATGCACTGATCACGTGACTGATCATGCACTGATCACGTGGCTATCATGCACTGCTCACGTGGCTGATCATGCAACGATCACGTAGCAACCATGTACTGGTCACGTGACTGATCATGCACTGATCACGTAATTGATCATGCACTGATCACGTGGCTGATCATGCACTGATCACGTGGCTGATCATGCACTGATCACGTGACTGATCATGCACTGATCACGTGGCTATCATGCACTGATCACGTGGCTGTCATGCATGATCACGTGGCTATCATGCACTGATCACGTGACTGATCATGCACTGATCACGTGGCTGATCATGCACTGATCACGTGACTGATCATGCACTGATCACGTGACTGATCATGCACTGATCACGTGGCTATCATGCACTGATCACGTGGCTGATCATGCAATGATCACGTGCTACCATGACTGGTCACGTGACTGATCATGCACTGATCACGTGACTGATCATGCACTGATCACGTGGCTGATCATGCACTGATCACGTGGCTGATCATGTGACTGATCATGCACTGATCACGTGGCTATCATGCACTGATCACGTGGCTGATCATGCACTGATCACGTGGCTATCATGCACTGATCACGTGGCTGATCATGCACTGATCACGTGACTGATCATGCACTGATCACGTGGCTGATCATGCACTGATCACGTGGCTATCATGCACTGATCACGTGGCTGATCATGCACTGATCACGTGCTATCATGCACTGATCACGTGACTGATCATGCACTGATCACGTGATCATGCACTGATCACGTGGCTGATCATGCACTGATCACGTGGCTGATCATGCACTGATCACGTGACTGATCATGCACTGATCACGTGACTGATCATGCACTGATCACGTGGCTATCATGCACTGATCACGTGGCTGATCATGCACTGATCACGTGGCTGATCATGCACTGATCACGTGGCTGATCATGCACTGATCACGTGACTGATCATGCACTGATCACGTGGCTGATCATGCACTGATCACGTGGCTATCATGCACTGATCACGTGGCTGATCATGCACTGATCACGTGGCTGATCATGCACTGATCACGTGGCTATCATGCACTGATCACGTGACTGATCATGCACTGATCACGTGACATGCACTGATCACGTGGCTGATCATGCACTGATCACGTGGCTGATCATGCACTGATCACGTGCTGATCATGCACTGATCACGTGACTGATCATGCACTGATCACGTGGCTATCATGCACTGATCACGTGGCTGATCATGCACTGATCACGTGACTGATCATGCACTGATCACGTGACTGATCATGCACTGATCACGTGACTGATCATGCACTGATCACGTGGCTATCATGCACTGATCACGTGGCTGATCATGCACTGATCACGTGATCATGCACTGATCACGTGGCTGATCATGCACTGATCACGTGACTGATCATGCACTGATCACGTGGCTGATCATGCACTGATCACGTGACTGATCATGCACTGATCACGTGTCTGATCATGCACTGATCACGTGGCTATCATGCACTGCTCACGTGGCTGATCATGCCATGATCACGCAGCTACCATGTACTGGTCACATGACTGATCATGCACTGATCACGTGACTGATCATGCAGTGATCACGTGGCTATCATGCACTACTCACGTGGCTGATCATGCAATGATCATGTAGCTACCATGTACAGGTCACGTGAATGATCATACACCCATCAGGTGACTGATCATGCACTGATCACGTGGCTATCATGCACTGATCACGAGACTGATCATGCACTGATCACGTCTATATCATGCACTGATCACATGACTGCCCATGCACTGATCACGTGGATGATCATACACTAATCTTGTGACAGATCATGCACTGATCACGTGGCTGATCATGCACTGATACCGTGACTGAGCATGGACTGATCACATGACTATCATGTAGTGATCACGTGACTTAATGGCGCTGATCATGTGACTGATCATGCGCTGATCATGTTTGCTATCATACACTGATCATGTGCCTCTGGAGGCAATAAACAAAGAGCTGAGTAGGCACGAATCAAACAGTCAGCAGGCAATAATCATGGAACTCAGGTGTGAGGAATCATGCTGCTCAGCTGGCAATAATCAAGCAGCTGAGCAGGCAGGAATTACGCAGCACAGCTGGCAATTGTCAAGCAGATGACAGGCAGGAATCGTGCAGCTCAGCTGGCAATTGTCAAGCAGATGAGCAGACAGTAATCACGCAGCTCAGCAGGCCCAGATCACGTGACTGAGCATGCACTGTTCACGTGGCTGATCATACACTGATCACGTGATGATCATGCACTGATCACTTGGATATCATGCACTGATCACGTGGCTGATCATACACTGTTCACGTGTCTGACCATGCACTGATCACGTGGCTGATCATACACTGCTCACGTAACTGATCATGCACTGATCACGTGGCTATCATGCACTGATCACGTGGCTGAACATGCACTGTTCACGTGGCTGATCACACACCTGTCACGTGACATATCATGCACTGATCACGTGGCACTCATGCACTGATCACGTGGCTGATCATACTCTGCTCACGTAACTCATGCACACATCACGTGGCTATCATGCACTGCTCACGTGGCTCGTCATGGAATGATCACGTAGCAACCATATACTGGTCACGTGACTGATCATGCAAAGATCACGTAAATGATCATGCACTGTTCACGTGACTGATCATGTACTGATCACGTGACTGATCATGCACTGATCACGTGGCTATCATGCTCTGCTCACGTGGCTGATCATGCAACGATCACGTAGCAACCATGTACTGGTCACGTGACTGATCATGCACTGATCACGTAATTGATCCTGCACTGATCACGTGGCTCATCATGCACTGATCACGTGGCTGATCACACATGTATCACGTGACTGATCATGCACTGATCACGTGGCTCTCATGCACTGATCACGTGGCTGTCATGCACTGATCACGTGGATATCATGCACTGATCACGTGGCTGATCACACACGTATCACATGACTGATCATGCACTGATCACGTGGCTATCATGCACTGATCACGTGGCTATCATGCACTGATCACGTGGCTGATCATGCAATGATCACGTGCTACCATGTACTGGTCACGTGCTGATCATGCACTGATCACGTAATTGATCATGCACTGATCATGTGGCTGATCATGCACTGATCACGTGGCTGATCATGCACTGATCACGATCATGCACTGATCACGTGACTGATCATGCACTGATCACGTGGCTATCATGCACTGATCATGGCACATACACTGATCACGTGCCTGATCATGCACTGATCACGTGGCTGATCATGCACTGATCACGTGACTGATCATGCACTGATCACGTGTCTGATCATGCACTGATCACGTGGCTATCATGCACTGCTCACGTGGCTGATCATGCCATGATCACGCAGCTACCATGTACTGGTCACATGACTGATCATGCACTGATCACGTGACTGATCATGCAGTGATCACGTGGCTATCATGCACTACTCACGTGGCTGATCATGCAATGATCATGTAGCTACCATGTACAGGTCACGTGAATGATCATACACCCATCAGGTGACTGATCATGCACTGATCACGTGGCTATCATGCACTGATCACGAGACTGATCATGCACTGATCACGTCTATATCATGCACTGATCACATGACTGCCCATGCACTGATCACGTGGATGATCATACACTAATCTTGTGACAGATCATGCACTGATCACGTGGCTGATCATGCACTGATACCGTGACTGAGCATGGACTGATCACATGACTATCATGTAGTGATCACGTGACTTAATGGCGCTGATCATGTGACTGATCATGCGCTGATCATGTTTGCTATCATACACTGATCATGTGCCTCTGGAGGCAATAAACAAAGAGCTGAGTAGGCACGAATCAAACAGTCAGCAGGCAATAATCATGGAACTCAGGTGTGAGGAATCATGCTGCTCAGCTGGCAATAATCAAGCAGCTGAGCAGGCAGGAATTACGCAGCACAGCTGGCAATTGTCAAGCAGATGACAGGCAGGAATCGTGCAGCTCAGCTGGCAATTGTCAAGCAGATGAGCAGACAGTAATCACGCAGCTCAGCAGGCCCAGATCACGTGACTGAGCATGCACTGTTCACGTGGCTGATCATACACTGATCACGTGATGATCATGCACTGATCACTTGGATATCATGCACTGATCACGTGGCTGATCATACACTGTTCACGTGTCTGACCATGCACTGATCACGTGGCTGATCATACACTGCTCACGTAACTGATCATGCACTGATCACGTGGCTATCATGCACTGATCACGTGGCTGAACATGCACTGTTCACGTGGCTGATCACACACCTGTCACGTGACATATCATGCACTGATCACGTGGCACTCATGCACTGATCACGTGGCTGATCATACTCTGCTCACGTAACTCATGCACACATCACGTGGCTATCATGCACTGCTCACGTGGCTCGTCATGGAATGATCACGTAGCAACCATATACTGGTCACGTGACTGATCATGCAAAGATCACGTAAATGATCATGCACTGTTCACGTGACTGATCATGTACTGATCACGTGACTGATCATGCACTGATCACGTGGCTATCATGCTCTGCTCACGTGGCTGATCATGCAACGATCACGTAGCAACCATGTACTGGTCACGTGACTGATCATGCACTGATCACGTAATTGATCCTGCACTGATCACGTGGCTCATCATGCACTGATCACGTGGCTGATCACACATGTATCACGTGACTGATCATGCACTGATCACGTGGCTCTCATGCACTGATCACGTGGCTGTCATGCACTGATCACGTGGATATCATGCACTGATCACGTGGCTGATCACACATGTATCACATGACTGATCATGCACTGATCACGTGGCTATCATGCACTGATCACGTGGCTATCATGCACTGATCACGTGGCTGATCATGCAATGATCACGTAGCTACCATGTACTGGTCACGTGACTGATCATGCACTGATCACGTAATTGATCATGCACTGATCACGTGGCTGATCATGCACTGATCACGTGGCTGATCATGCACTGATCACGTGACTGATCATGCACTGATCACGTGGCTATCATGCACTGATCACGTGGCTGATCATGCACTGATCACGTGACTGATCATGCACTGATCACGTGGCTGATCATGCACTGATCACGTGGCTGATCATGCACTGATCACGTGACTGATCATGCACTGATCACGTGGCTGATCATGCACTGATCACGTGACTGATCATGCACTGATCACGTGGCTGATCATGCACTGATCACGTGACTGATCATGCACTGATCACGTGTCTGATCATGCACTGATCACGTGGCTATCATGCACTGCTCACGTGGCTGATCATGCATGATCACGCAGCTACCATGTACTGGTCACATGACTGATCATGCACTGATCACGTGACTGATCATGCACTGATCACGTGGCTATCATGCACTACTCACGTGGCTGATCATGCAATGATCATGTAGCTACCATGTACAGGTCACGTGAATGATCATACACCCATCAGGTGACTGATCATGCACTGATCACGTGGCTATCATGCACTGATCACGAGACTGATCATGCACTGATCACGTCTATATCATGCACTGATCACATGACTGCCCATGCACTGATCACGTGGATGATCATACACTAATCTTGTGACAGATCATGCACTGATCACGTGGCTGATCATGCACTGATACCGTGACTGAGCATGGACTGATCACATGACTATCATGTAGTGATCACGTGACTTAATGGCGCTGATCATGTGACTGATCATGCGCTGATCATGTTTGCTATCATACACTGATCATGTGCCTCTGGAGGCAATAAACAAAGAGCTGAGTAGGCACGAATCAAACAGTCAGCAGGCAATAATCATGGAACTCAGGTGTGAGGAATCATGCTGCTCAGCTGGCAATAATCAAGCAGCTGAGCAGGCAGGAATTACGCAGCACAGCTGGCAATTGTCAAGCAGATGACAGGCAGGAATCGTGCAGCTCAGCTGGCAATTGTCAAGCAGATGAGCAGACAGTAATCACGCAGCTCAGCAGGCCCAGATCACGTGACTGAGCATGCACTGTTCACGTGGCTGATCATACACTGATCACGTGATGATCATGCACTGATCACTTGGATATCATGCACTGATCACGTGGCTGATCATACACTGTTCACGTGTCTGACCATGCACTGATCACGTGGCTGATCATACACTGCTCACGTAACTGATCATGCACTGATCACGTGGCTATCATGCACTGATCACGTGGCTGAACATGCACTGTTCACGTGGCTGATCACACACCTGTCACGTGACATATCATGCACTGATCACGTGGCACTCATGCACTGATCACGTGGCTGATCATACACTGCTCACGTAACTCATGCACACATCACGTGGCTATCATGCACTGCTCACGTGGCTGATCATGGAATGATCACGTAGCAACCATATACTGGTCACGTGACTGATCATGCACTGATCACGTAAATGATCATGCACTGTTCACGTGACTGATCATGCACTGATCACGTGACTGATCATGCACTGATCACGTGGCTATCATGCACTGCTCACGTGGCTGATCATGCAATGATCACGTAGCTACCATGTACTGGTCACGTGACTGATCATGCACTGATCACGTGACTGATCATGCACTGATCACGTGGCTATCATGCACTGATCACGTGACTGATCATGCACTGATCACGTCTATCATGCACTGATCACATGACTCCCATGCACTGATCACGTGGATGATCATGCACTGATCACGTGACAGATCATGCACTGATCACGTGGCTGATCATGCACTGATACCGTGACTGATCATGGACTGATCACATGACTATCATGTAGTGATCACGTGACTTAATGGCGCTGATCATGTGACTGATCATGCGCTGATCATGTTTGCTATCATACACTGATCATGTGCCTCTGGAGGCAATAAACAAAGAGCTGAGTAGGCACGATCAAACAGTCAGCAGGCAATAATCATGGAACACAGGTGATCATGCTGCTCAGCTGGCAATAATCAAGCAGCTGAGCAGGCAGGAATTACGCAGCACAGCTGGCAATTGTCAAGCAGATGACAGGCAGGAATCGTGCAGCTCAGCTGGCAATTGTCAAGCAGATGAGCAGACAGTAATCACGCAGCTCAGCAGGCCCTGATCACGTGACTGAGCATGCACTGTTCACGTGGCTGATCATACACTGATCACGTGATGATCATGCACTGATCACTTGGATATCATGCACTGATCACGTGGCTGATCATACACTGTTCACGTGTCTGACCATGCACTGATCACGTGGCTGATCATACACTGCTCACGTAACTGATCATGCACTGATCACGTGGCTATCATGCACTGATCACGTGGCTGAACATGCACTGTTCACGTGGCTGATCACACACCTGTCACGTGACATATCATGCACTGATCACGTGGCACTCATGCACTGATCACGTGGCTGATCATACTCTGCTCACGAACTCATGCACACATCACGTGGCTATCATGCACTGCTCACGTGGCTGTCATGGAATGATCACGTAGCAACCATATACTGGTCACGTGACTGATCATGCACTGATCACGTAAATGATCATGCACTGTTCACGTGACTGATCATGTACTGATCACGTGACTGATCATGCACTGATCACGTGGCTATCATGCTCTGCTCACGTGGCTGATCATGCACGATCACGTAGCAACCATGTACTGGTCACGTGACTGATCATGCACTGATCACGTAATTGATCATGCACTGATCACGTGGCTCATCATGCACTGATCACGTGGCTGATCACACATGTATCACGTGACTGATCATGCACTGATCACGTGGCTCTCATGCACTGATCACGTGGCTGTCATGCACTGATCACGTGGATATCATGCACTGATCACGTGGCTGATCACACACGTATCACATGACTGATCATGCACTGATCACGTGGCTATCATGCACTGATCACGTGGCTATCATGCACTGATCACGTGGCTGATCATGCAATGATCACGTAGCTACCATGTACTGGTCACGTGACTGATCATGCACTGATCACGTAATTGATCATGCACTGATCATGTGGCTGATCATGCACTGATCACGTGGCTGATCATGCACTGATCACGTAACTGATCATGCACTGATCACGTGACTGATCATGCACTGATCACGTGGCTATCATGCACTGATCACGTGGCTGATCATGCACTGATCACGTGCCTGGTCATGCACTGATCACGTGGCTGATCATGCACTGATCACGTGACTGATCATGCACTGATCACGTGTCTGATCATGCACTGATCACGTGGCTATCATGCACTGCTCACGTGGCTGATCATGCCATGATCACGCAGCTACCATGTACTGGTCACATGACTGATCATGCACTGATCACGTGACTGATCATGCAGTGATCACGTGGCTATCATGCACTACTCACGTGGCTGATCATGCAATGATCATGTAGCTACCATGTACAGGTCACGTGAATGATCATACACCCATCAGGTGACTGATCATGCACTGATCACGTGGCTATCATGCACTGATCACGAGACTGATCATGCACTGTTCACGTCTATATCATGCACTGATCACATGACTGCCCATGCACTGATCACGTGGATGATCATACACTAATCTTGTGACAGATCATGCACTGATCACGTGGCTGATCATGCACTGATACCGTGACTGAGCATGGACTGATCACATGACTATCATGTAGTGATCACGTGACTTAATGGCGCTGATCATGTGACTGATCATGCGCTGATCATGTTTGCTATCATACACTGATCATGTGCCTCTGGAGGCAATAAACAAAGAGCTGAGTAGGCACGAATCAAACAGTCAGCAGGCAATAATCATGGAACTCAGGTGTGAGGAATCATGCTGCTCAGCTGGCAATAATCAAGCAGCTGAGCAGGCAGGAATTACGCAGCACAGCTGGCAATTGTCAAGCAGATGACAGGCAGGAATCGTGCAGCTCAGCTGGCAATTGTCAAGCAGATGAGCAGACAGTAATCACGCAGCTCAGCAGGCCCAGATCACGTGACTGAGCATGCACTGTTCACGTGGCTGATCATACACTGATCACGTGATGATCATGCACTGATCACTTGGATATCATGCACTGATCACGTGGCTGATCATACACTGTTCACGTGTCTGACCATGCACTGATCACGTGGCTGATCATACACTGCTCACGTAACTGATCATGCACTGATCACGTGGCTATCATGCACTGATCACGTGGCTGAACATGCACTGTTCACGTGGCTGATCACACACCTGTCACGTGACATATCATGCACTGATCACGTGGCACTCATGCACTGATCACGTGGCTGATCATACTCTGCTCACGAACTCATGCACACATCACGTGGCTATCATGCACTGCTCACGTGGCTCGTCATGGAATGATCACGTAGCAACCATATACTGGTCACGTGACTGATCATGCACTGATCACGTAAATGATCATGCACTGTTCACGTGACTGATCATGCACTGATCACGTGGCTATCATGCACTGCTCACGTGGCTGATCATGCAACGATCACGTAGCAACCATGTACTGGTCACGTGACTGATCATGCACTGATCACGTAATTGATCATGCACTGATCACGTGGCTCATCATGCACTGATCACGTGGCTGATCACACATGTATCACGTGACTGATCATGCACTGATCACGTGGCTCTCATGCACTGATCACGTGGCTGTCATGCACTGATCACGTGGATATCATGCACTGATCACGTGGCTGATCACACAGTATCACATGACTGATCATGCACTGATCACGTGGCTATCATGCACTGATCACGTGGCTATCATGCACTGATCACGTGGCTGATCATGCAATGATCACGTAGCTACCATGTACTGGTCACGTGACTGATCATGCACTGATCACGTAATTGATCATGCACTGATCACGTGGCTGATCATGCACTGATCACGTGGCTGATCATGCACTGATCACGTGACTGATCATGCACTGATCACGTGACTGATCATGCACTGATCACGTGGCTATCATGCACTGATCACGTGGCTGACATGCACTGATCACGTGCCTGATCATGCACTGATCACGTGGCTGATCATGCACTGATCACGTGACTGATCATGCACTGATCACGTGTCTGATCATGCACTGATCACGTGGCTATCATGCACTGCTCACGTGGCTGATCATGCATGATCACGCAGCTACCATGTACTGGTCACATGACTGATCATGCACTGATCACGTGACTGATCATGCACTGATCACGTGGCTATCATGCACTACTCACGTGGCTGATCATGCAATGATCATGTAGCTACCATGTACAGGTCACGTGAATGATCATACACCCATCAGGTGACTGATCATGCACTGATCACGTGGCTATCATGCACTGATCACGAGACTGATCATGCACTGATCACGTCTATATCATGCACTGATCACATGACTGCCCATGCACTGATCACGTGGATGATCATACACTAATCATGTGACAGATCATGCACTGATCACGTGGCTGATCATGCACTGATACCGTGACTGAGCATGGACTGATCACATGACTATCATGTAGTGATCACGTGACTTAATGGCGCTGATCATGTGACTGATCATGCGCTGATCATGTTTGCTATCATACACTGATCATGTGCCTCTGGAGGCAATAAACAAAGAGCTGAGTAGGCACGAATCAAACAGTCAGCAGGCAATAATCATGGAACTCAGGTGTGAGGAATCATGCTGCTCAGCTGGCAATAATCAAGCAGCTGAGCAGGCAGGAATTACGCAGCACAGCTGGCAATTGTCAAGCAGATGACAGGCAGGAATCGTGCAGCTCAGCTGGCAATTGTCAAGCAGATGAGCAGACAGTAATCACGCAGCTCAGCAGGCCCAGATCACGTGACTGAGCATGCACTGTTCACGTGGCTGATCATACACTGATCACGTGATGATCATGCACTGATCACTTGGATATCATGCACTGATCACGTGGCTGATCATACACTGTTCACGTGTCTGACCATGCACTGATCACGTGGCTGATCATACACTGCTCACGTAACTGATCATGCACTGATCACGTGGCTATCATGCACTGATCACGTGGCTGAACATGCACTGTTCACGTGGCTGATCACACACCTGTCACGTGACATATCATGCACTGATCACGTGGCACTCATGCACTGATCACGTGGCTGATCATACTCTGCTCACGAACTCATGCACACATCACGTGGCTATCATGCACTGCTCACGTGGCTCGTCATGGAATGATCACGTAGCAACCATATACTGGTCACGTGACTGATCATGCACAGATCACGTAAATGATCATGCACTGTTCACGTGACTGATCATGTGATCACGTGGCTATCATGCTCTGCTCACGTGGCTGATCATGCAACGATCACGTAGCAACCATGTACTGGTCACGTGACTGATCATGCACTGATCACGTAATTGATCCTGCACTGATCACGTGGCTCATCATGCACTGATCACGTGGCTGATCACACATGTATCACGTGACTGATCATGCACTGATCACGTGGCTCTCATGCACTGATCACGTGGCTGTCATGCACTGATCACGTGGATATCATGCACTGATCACGTGGCTGATCACACATGTATCACATGACTGATCATGCACTGATCACGTGGCTATCATGCACTGATCACGTGGCTATCATGCACTGATCACGTGGCTGATCATGCAATGATCACGTAGCTACCATGTACTGGTCACGTGACTGATCATGCACTGATCACGTAATTGATCATGCACTGATCATGTGGCTGATCATGCACTGATCACGTGGCTGATCATGCACTGATCACGTAACTGATCATGCACTGATCACGTGACTGATCATGCACTGATCACGTGGCTATCATGCACTGATCACGTGGCTGACATACACTGATCACGTGCCTGATCATGCACTGATCACGTGGCTGATCATGCACTGATCACGTGACTGATCATGCACTGATCACGTGTCTGATCATGCACTGATCACGTGGCTATCATGCACTGCTCACGTGGCTGATCATGCATGATCACGCAGCTACCATGTACTGGTCACATGACTGATCATGCACTGATCACGTGACTGATCATGCACTGATCACGTGGCTATCATGCACTACTCACGTGGCTGATCATGCAATGATCATGTAGCTACCATGTACAGGTCACGTGAATGATCATACACCCATCAGGTGACTGATCATGCACTGATCACGTGGCTATCATGCACTGATCACGAGACTGATCATGCACTGATCACGTCTATATCATGCACTGATCACATGACTGCCCATGCACTGATCACGTGGATGATCATACACTAATCTTGTGACAGATCATGCACTGATCACGTGGCTGATCATGCACTGATACCGTGACTGAGCATGGACTGATCACATGACTATCATGTAGTGATCACGTGACTTAATGGCGCTGATCATGTGACTGATCATGCGCTGATCATGTTTGCTATCATACACTGATCATGTGCCTCTGGAGGCAATAAACAAAGAGCTGAGTAGGCACGAATCAAACAGTCAGCAGGCAATAATCATGGAACTCAGGTGTGAGGAATCATGCTGCTCAGCTGGCAATAATCAAGCAGCTGAGCAGGCAGGAATTACGCAGCACAGCTGGCAATTGTCAAGCAGATGACAGGCAGGAATCGTGCAGCTCAGCTGGCAATTGTCAAGCAGATGAGCAGACAGTAATCACGCAGCTCAGCAGGCCCAGATCACGTGACTGAGCATGCACTGTTCACGTGGCTGATCATACACTGATCACGTGATGATCATGCACTGATCACTTGGATATCATGCACTGATCACGTGGCTGATCATACACTGTTCACGTGTCTGACCATGCACTGATCACGTGGCTGATCATACACTGCTCACGTAACTGATCATGCACTGATCACGTGGCTATCATGCACTGATCACGTGGCTGAACATGCACTGTTCACGTGGCTGATCACACACCTGTCACGTGACATATCATGCACTGATCACGTGGCACTCATGCACTGATCACGTGGCTGATCATACTCTGCTCACGAACTCATGCACACATCACGTGGCTATCATGCACTGCTCACGTGGCTCGTCATGGAATGATCACGTAGCAACCATATACTGGTCACGTGACTGATCATGCAAAGATCACGTAAATGATCATGCACTGTTCACGTGACTGATCATGTACTGATCACGTGACTGATCATGCACTGATCACGTGGCTATCATGCTCTGCTCACGTGGCTGATCATGCAACGATCACGTAGCAACCATGTACTGGTCACGTGACTGATCATGCACTGATCACGTAATTGATCATGCACTGATCACGTGGCTCATCATGCACTGATCACGTGGCTGATCACACATGTATCACGTGACTGATCATGCACTGATCACGTGGCTCTCATGCACTGATCACGTGGCTGTCATGCACTGATCACGTGGATATCATGCACTGATCACGTGGCTGATCACACATGTATCACATGACTGATCATGCACTGATCACGTGGCTATCATGCACTGATCACGTGGCTATCATGCACTGATCACGTGGCTGATCATGCAATGATCACGTAGCTACCATGTACTGGTCACGTGACTGATCATGCACTGATCACGTAATTGATCATGCACTGATCATGTGGCTGATCATGCACTGATCACGTGGCTGATCATACACTGATCACGTAACTGATCATGCACTGATCACGTGACTGATCATGCACTGATCACGTGGCTATCATGCACTGATCACGTGGCTGACATACACTGATCACGTGCCTGGTCATGCACTGATCACGTGGCTGATCATGCACTGATCACGTGACTGATCATGCACTGATCACGTGTCTGATCATGCACTGATCACGTGGCTATCATGCACTGCTCACGTGGCTGATCATGCCATGATCACGCAGCTACCATGTACTGGTCACATGACTGATCATGCACTGATCACGTGACTGATCATGCAGTGATCACGTGGCTATCATGCACTACTCACGTGGCTGATCATGCAATGATCATGTAGCTACCATGTACAGGTCACGTGAATGATCATACACCCATCAGGTGACTGATCATGCACTGATCACGTGGCTATCATGCACTGATCACGAGACTGATCATGCACTGATCACGTCTATATCATGCACTGATCACATGACTGCCCATGCACTGATCACGTGGATGATCATACACTAATCTTGTGACAGATCATGCACTGATCACGTGGCTGATCATGCACTGATACCGTGACTGAGCATGGACTGATCACATGACTATCATGTAGTGATCACGTGACTTAATGGCGCTGATCATGTGACTGATCATGCGCTGATCATGTTTGCTATCATACACTGATCATGTGCCTCTGGAGGCAATAAACAAAGAGCTGAGTAGGCACGAATCAAACAGTCAGCAGGCAATAATCATGGAACTCAGGTGTGAGGAATCATGCTGCTCAGCTGGCAATAATCAAGCAGCTGAGCAGGCAGGAATTACGCAGCACAGCTGGCAATTGTCAAGCAGATGACAGGCAGGAATCGTGCAGCTCAGCTGGCAATTGTCAAGCAGATGAGCAGACAGTAATCACGCAGCTCAGCAGGCCCAGATCACGTGACTGAGCATGCACTGTTCACGTGGCTGATCATACACTGATCACGTGATGATCATGCACTGATCACTTGGATATCATGCACTGATCACGTGGCTGATCATACACTGTTCACGTGTCTGACCATGCACTGATCACGTGGCTGATCATACACTGCTCACGTAACTGATCATGCACTGATCACGTGGCTATCATGCACTGATCACGTGGCTGAACATGCACTGTTCACGTGGCTGATCACACACCTGTCACGTGACATATCATGCACTGATCACGTGGCACTCATGCACTGATCACGTGGCTGATCATACTCTGCTCACGAACTCATGCACACATCACGTGGCTATCATGCACTGCTCACGTGGCTCGTCATGGAATGATCACGTAGCAACCATATACTGGTCACGTGACTGATCATGCAAAGATCACGTAAATGATCATGCACTGATCACGTGACTGATCATGCACTGATCACGTGGCTATCATGCACTGCTCACGTGGCTGATCATGCAACGATCACGTAGCAACCATGTACTGGTCACGTGACTGATCATGCACTGATCACGTAATTGATCATGCACTGATCACGTGGCTCATCATGCACTGATCACGTGGCTGATCACACATGTATCACGTGACTGATCATGCACTGATCACGTGGCTCTCATGCACTGATCACGTGGCTGTCATGCACTGATCACGTGGATATCATGCACTGATCACGTGGCTGATCACACATGTATCACATGACTGATCATGCACTGATCACGTGGCTATCATGCACTGATCACGTGGCTATCATGCACTGATCACGTGGCTGATCATGCAATGATCACGTAGCTACCATGTACTGGTCACGTGACTGATCATGCACTGATCACGTAATTGATCATGCACTGATCATGTGGCTGATCATGCACTGATCACGTGGCTGATCATGCACTGATCACGTAACTGATCATGCACTGATCACGTGACTGATCATGCACTGATCACGTGGCTATCATGCACTGATCACGTGGCTGACATACACTGATCACGTGCTGATCATGCACTGATCACGTGGCTGATCATGCACTGATCACGTGACTGATCATGCACTGATCACGTGTCTGATCATGCACTGATCACGTGGCTATCATGCACTGCTCACGTGGCTGATCATGCATGATCACGCAGCTACCATGTACTGGTCACATGACTGATCATGCACTGATCACGTGACTGATCATGCAGTGATCACGTGGCTATCATGCACTACTCACGTGGCTGATCATGCAATGATCATGTAGCTACCATGTACAGGTCACGTGAATGATCATACACCCATCAGGTGACTGATCATGCACTGATCACGTGGCTATCATGCACTGATCACGAGACTGATCATGCACTGATCACGTCTATATCATGCACTGATCACATGACTGCCCATGCACTGATCACGTGGATGATCATACACTAATCATGTGACAGATCATGCACTGATCACGTGGCTGATCATGCACTGATACCGTGACTGAGCATGGACTGATCACATGACTATCATGTAGTGATCACGTGACTTAATGGCGCTGATCATGTGACTGATCATGCGCTGATCATGTTTGCTATCATACACTGATCATGTGCCTCTGGAGGCAATAAACAAAGAGCTGAGTAGGCACGAATCAAACAGTCAGCAGGCAATAATCATGGAACTCAGGTGTGAGGAATCATGCTGCTCAGCTGGCAATAATCAAGCAGCTGAGCAGGCAGGAATTACGCAGCACAGCTGGCAATTGTCAAGCAGATGACAGGCAGGAATCGTGCAGCTCAGCTGGCAATTGTCAAGCAGATGAGCAGACAGTAATCACGCAGCTCAGCAGGCCCAGATCACGTGACTGAGCATGCACTGTTCACGTGGCTGATCATACACTGATCACGTGATGATCATGCACTGATCACTTGGATATCATGCACTGATCACGTGGCTGATCATACACTGTTCACGTGTCTGACCATGCACTGATCACGTGGCTGATCATACACTGCTCACGTAACTGATCATGCACTGATCACGTGGCTATCATGCACTGATCACGTGGCTGAACATGCACTGTTCACGTGGCTGATCACACACCTGTCACGTGACATATCATGCACTGATCACGTGGCACTCATGCACTGATCACGTGGCTGATCATACTCTGCTCACGTAACTCATGCACACATCACGTGGCTATCATGCACTGCTCACGTGGCTCGTCATGGAATGATCACGTAGCTACCATATACTGGTCACGTGACTGATCATGCACTGATCACGTAAATGATCATGCACTGTTCACGTGACTGATCAAGTACTGATCACGTGACTGATCATGCACTGATCACGTGGCTATCATGCTCTGCTCACGTGGCTGATCATGCAATGATCACGTAGCAACCATGTACTGGTCACGTGACTGATCATGCACTGATCACGTAATTGATCATGCACTGATCACGTGGCTCATCATGCACTGATCACGTGGCTGATCACACATGTATCACGTGACTGATCATGCACTGATCACGTGGCTCTCATGCACTGATCACGTGGCTGTCATGCACTGATCACGTGGATATCATGCACTGATCACGTGGCTGATCACACACGTATCACATGACTGATCATGCACTGATCACGTGGCTATCATGCACTGATCACGTGGCTATCATGCACTGATCACGTGGCTGATCATGCACTGATCACGTAGCTACCATGCACTGATCACGTGACTGATCATGCACTGATCACGTGACTGATCATGCACTGATCACGTGGCTGATCATGCACTGATCACGTGGCTGATCATGCACTGATCACGTGACTGATCATGCACTGATCACGTGGCTATCATGCACTGATCACGTGGCTGATCATGCATGATCACGCAGCTACCATGTACTGGTCACATGACTGATCATGCACTGATCACGTGACTGATCATGCAGTGATCACGTGGCTATCATGCACTACTCACGTGGCTGTTCATGCAATGATCATATAGCTACCATGTACAGTTCATGTGAATGATCATACACCCATCAGGTGACTGATCATGCACTGATCACGTGGCTATCATGCACTGATCACGAGACTGATCATGCACTGATCACGTCTATATCATGCACTGATCACATGACTGCCCATGCACTGATCACGTGGATGATCATACACTAATCTTGTGACAGATCATGCACTGATCACGTGGCTGATCATGCACTGATACCGTGACTGAGCATGGACTGATCACATGACTATCATGTAGTGATCACGTGACTTAATGGCGCTGATCATGTGACTGATCATGCGCTGATCATGTTTGCTATCATACACTGATCATGTGCCTCTGGAGGCAATAAACAAAGAGCTGAGTAGGCACGAATCAAACAGTCAGCAGGCAATAATCATGGAACTCAGGTGTGAGGAATCATGCTGCTCAGCTGGCAATAATCAAGCAGCTGAGCAGGCAGGAATTACGCAGCACAGCTGGCAATTGTCAAGCAGATGACAGGCAGGAATCGTGCAGCTCAGCTGGCAATTGTCAAGCAGATGAGCAGACAGTAATCACGCAGCTCAGCAGGCCCAGATCACGTGACTGAGCATGCACTGTTCACGTGGCTGATCATACACTGATCACGTGATGATCATGCACTGATCACTTGGATATCATGCACTGATCACGTGGCTGATCATACACTGTTCACGTGTCTGACCATGCACTGATCACGTGGCTGATCATACACTGCTCACGTAACTGATCATGCACTGATCACGTGGCTATCATGCACTGATCACGTGGCTGAACATGCACTGTTCACGTGGCTGATCACACACCTGTCACGTGACATATCATGCACTGATCACGTGGCACTCATGCACTGATCACGTGGCTGATCATACTCTGCTCACGTAACTCATGCACACATCACGTGGCTATCATGCACTGCTCACGTGGCTCGTCATGGAATGATCACGTAGCAACCATATACTGGTCACGTGACTGATCATGCAAAGATCACGTAAATGATCATGCACTGTTCACGTGACTGATCATGTACTGATCACGTGACTGATCATGCACTGATCACGTGGCTATCATGCTCTGCTCACGTGGCTGATCATGCAACGATCACGTAGCAACCATGTACTGGTCACGTGACTGATCATGCACTGATCACGTAATTGATCCTGCACTGATCACGTGGCTCATCATGCACTGATCACGTGGCTGATCACACATGTATCACGTGACTGATCATGCACTGATCACGTGGCTCTCATGCACTGATCACGTGGCTGTCATGCACTGATCACGTGGATATCATGCACTGATCACGTGGCTGATCACACACGTATCACATGACTGATCATGCACTGATCACGTGGCTATCATGCACTGATCACGTGGCTATCATGCACTGATCACGTGGCTGATCATGCAATGATCACGTAGCTACCATGTACTGGTCACGTGACTGATCATGCACTGATCACGTAATTGATCATGCACTGATCACGTGGCTGATCATGCACTGATCACGTGGCTGATCATGCACTGATCACGTAACTGATCATGCACTGATCACGTGACTGATCATGCACTGATCACGTGGCTATCATGCACTGATCACGTGGCTGATCATGCACTGATCACGTGCCTGTCATGCACTGATCACGTGGCTGATCATGCACTGATCACGTGACTGATCATGCACTGATCACGTGGCTGATCATGCACTGATCACGTGACTGATCATGCACTGATCACGTGACTGATCATGCACTGATCACGTGGCTATCATGCACTGCTCACGTGGCTGATCATGCCATGATCACGCAGCTACCATGTACTGGTCACATGACTGATCATGCACTGATCACGTGACTGATCATGCACTGATCACGTGGCTATCATGCACTACTCACGTGGCTGATCATGCAATGATCATGTAGCTACCATGTACAGGTCACGTGAATGATCATACACCCATCAGGTGACTGATCATGCACTGATCACGTGGCTATCATGCACTGATCACGAGACTGATCATGCACTGTTCACGTCTATATCATGCACTGATCACATGACTGCCCATGCACTGATCACGTGGATGATCATACACTAATCTTGTGACAGATCATGCACTGATCACGTGGCTGATCATGCACTGATACCGTGACTGAGCATGGACTGATCACATGACTATCATGTAGTGATCACGTGACTTAATGGCGCTGATCATGTGACTGATCATGCGCTGATCATGTTTGCTATCATACACTGATCATGTGCCTCTGGAGGCAATAAACAAAGAGCTGAGTAGGCACGAATCAAACAGTCAGCAGGCAATAATCATGGAACTCAGGTGTGAGGAATCATGCTGCTCAGCTGGCAATAATCAAGCAGCTGAGCAGGCAGGAATTACGCAGCACAGCTGGCAATTGTCAAGCAGATGACAGGCAGGAATCGTGCAGCTCAGCTGGCAATTGTCAAGCAGATGAGCAGACAGTAATCACGCAGCTCAGCAGGCCCTGATCACGTGACTGAGCATGCACTGTTCACGTGGCTGATCATACACTGATCACGTGATGATCATGCACTGATCACTTGGATATCATGCACTGATCACGTGGCTGATCATACACTGTTCACGTGTCTGACCATGCACTGATCACGTGGCTGATCATACACTGCTCACGTAACTGATCATGCACTGATCACGTGGCTATCATGCACTGATCACGTGGCTGATCATGCACTGTTCACGTGGCTGATCACACACCTGTCACGTGACATATCATGCACTGATCACGTGGCACTCATGCACTGATCACGTGGCTGATCATACTCTGCTCACGTAACTCATGCACACATCACGTGGCTATCATGCACTGCTCACGTGGCTGTCATGGAATGATCACGTAGCAACCATATACTGATCACGTGACTGATCATGCACTGATCACGTGGCTATCATGCACTGCTCACGTGGCTGATCATGCACTGATCACGTAGCAACCATGTACTGGTCACGTGACTGATCATGCACTGATCACGTAATTGATCATGCACTGATCACGTGGCTCATCATGCACTGATCACGTGGCTGATCACACATGTATCACGTGACTGATCATGCACTGATCACGTGGCTCTCATGCACTGATCACGTGGCTGATCATGCACTGATCACGTGGACATCATGCACTGATCACGTGGCTGATCACACACGTATCACATGACTGATCATGCACTGATCACGTGGCTATCATGCACTGATCACGTGGCTATCATGCACTGATCACGTGGCTGATCATGCAATGATCACGTAGCTACCATGTACTGGTCACGTGACTGATCATGCACTGATCACGTAATTGATCATGCACTGATCATGTGGCTGATCATGCACTGATCACGTGGCTGATCATGCACTGATCACGTGACTGATCATGCACTGATCACGTGACTGATCATGCACTGATCACGTGGCTATCATGCACTGATCACGTGGCTGATCATGCACTGATCACGTGCCTGATCATGCACTGATCACGTGGCTGATCATGCACTGATCACGTGACTGATCATGCACTGATCACGTGGCTGATCATGCACTGATCACGTGACTGATCATGCACTGATCACGTGTCTGATCATGCACTGATCACGTGGCTATCATGCACTGCTCACGTGGCTGATCATGCATGATCACGCAGCTACCATGTACTGGTCACATGACTGATCATGCACTGATCACGTGACTGATCATGCAGTGATCACGTGGCTATCATGCACTACTCACGTGGCTGATCATGCAATGATCATGTAGCTACCATGTACAGGTCACGTGAATGATCATACACCCATCAGGTGACTGATCATGCACTGATCACGTGGCTATCATGCACTGATCACGTGACTGATCATGCACTGATCACGTCTATATCATGCACTGATCACATGACTGCCCGTGCACTGATCACGTGGATGATCATACACTAATCTTGTGACAGATCATGCACTGATCACGTGGCTGATCATGCACTGATACCGTGACTGAGCATGGACTGATCACATGACTATCATGTAGTGATCACGTGACTTAATGGCGCTGATCATGTGACTGATCATGCGCTGATCATGTTTGCTATCATACACTGATCATGTGCCTCTGGAGGCAATAAACAAAGAGCTGAGTAGGCACGAATCAAACAGTCAGCAGGCAATAATCATGGAACTCAGGTGTGAGGAATCATGCTGCTCAGCTGGCAATAATCAAGCAGCTGAGCAGGCAGGAATTACGCAGCACAGCTGGCAATTGTCAAGCAGATGACAGGCAGGAATCGTGCAGCTCAGCTGGCAATTGTCAAGCAGATGAGCAGACAGTAATCACGCAGCTCAGCAGGCCCAGATCACGTGACTGAGCATGCACTGTTCACGTGGCTGATCATACACTGATCACGTGATGATCATGCACTGATCACTTGGATATCATGCACTGATCACGTGGCTGATCATACACTGTTCACGTGTCTGACCATGCACTGATCACGTGGCTGATCATGCACTGCTCACGTAACTGATCATGCACTGATCACGTGGCTATCATGCACTGATCACGTGGCTGAACATGCACTGTTCACGTGGCTGATCACACACCTGTCACGTGACATATCATGCACTGATCACGTGGCACTCATGCACTGATCACGTGGCTGATCATACTCTGCTCACGTAACTCATGCACACATCACGTGGCTATCATGCACTGCTCACGTGGCTCGTCATGGAATGATCACGTAGCAACCATATACTGGTCACGTGACTGATCATGCAAAGATCACGTAAATGATCATGCACTGTTCACGTGACTGATCATGTACTGATCACGTGACTGATCATGCACTGATCACGTGGCTATCATGCACTGCTCACGTGGCTGATCATGCAACGATCACGTAGCAACCATGTACTGGTCACGTGACTGATCATGCACTGATCACGTAATTGATCATGCACTGATCACGTGGCTCATCATGCACTGATCACGTGGCTGATCACACATGTATCACGTGACTGATCATGCACTGATCACGTGGCTCTCATGCACTGATCACGTGGCTGTCATGCACTGATCACGTGGATATCATGCACTGATCACGTGGCTGATCACACACGTATCACATGACTGATCATGCACTGATCACGTGGCTATCATGCACTGATCACGTGGCTGATCATGCAATGATCACGTAGCTACCATGTACTGGTCACGTGACTGATCATGCACTGATCACGTAATTGATCATGCACTGATCATGGCTGATCATGCACTGATCACGTGGCTGATCATGCACTGATCACGTGACTGATCATGCACTGATCACGTGACTGATCATGCACTGATCACGTGGCTATCATGCACTGATCACGTGGCTGACATACACTGATCACGTGCCTGATCATGCACTGATCACGTGACTGATCATGCACTGATCACGTGTCTGATCATGCACTGATCACGTGGCTATCATGCACTGCTCACGTGGCTGATCATGCCATGATCACGCAGCTACCATGTACTGGTCACATGACTGATCATGCACTGATCACGTGACTGATCATGCAGTGATCACGTGGCTATCATGCACTACTCACGTGGCTGATCATGCAATGATCATGTAGCTACCATGTACAGGTCACGTGAATGATCATACACCCATCAGGTGACTGATCATGCACTGATCACGTGGCTATCATGCACTGATCACGAGACTGATCATGCACTGATCACGTCTATATCATGCACTGATCACATGACTGCCCATGCACTGATCACGTGGATGATCATACACTAATCTTGTGACAGATCATGCACTGATCACGTGGCTGATCATGCACTGATACCGTGACTGAGCATGGACTGATCACATGACTATCATGTAGTGATCACGTGACTTAATGGCGCTGATCATGTGACTGATCATGCGCTGATCATGTTTGCTATCATACACTGATCATGTGCCTCTGGAGGCAATAAACAAAGAGCTGAGTAGGCACGAATCAAACAGTCAGCAGGCAATAATCATGGAACTCAGGTGTGAGGAATCATGCTGCTCAGCTGGCAATAATCAAGCAGCTGAGCAGGCAGGAATTACGCAGCACAGCTGGCAATTGTCAAGCAGATGACAGGCAGGAATCGTGCAGCTCAGCTGGCAATTGTCAAGCAGATGAGCAGACAGTAATCACGCAGCTCAGCAGGCCCAGATCACGTGACTGAGCATGCACTGTTCACGTGGCTGATCATACACTGATCACGTGATGATCATGCACTGATCACTTGGATATCATGCACTGATCACGTGGCTGATCATACACTGTTCACGTGTCTGACCATGCACTGATCACGTGGCTGATCATACACTGCTCACGTAACTGATCATGCACTGATCACGTGGCTATCATGCACTGATCACGTGGCTGAACATGCACTGTTCACGTGGCTGATCACACACCTGTCACGTGACATATCATGCACTGATCACGTGGCACTCATGCACTGATCACGTGGCTGATCATACTCTGCTCACGTAACTCATGCACACATCACGTGGCTATCATGCACTGCTCACGTGGCTCGTCATGGAATGATCACGTAGCAACCATATACTGGTCACGTGACTGATCATGCAAAGATCACGTAAATGATCATGCACTGTTCACGTGACTGATCATGTACTGATCACGTGACTGATCATGCACTGATCACGTGGCTATCATGCTCTGCTCACGTGGCTGATCATGCAACGATCACGTAGCAACCATGTACTGGTCACGTGACTGATCATGCACTGATCACGTAATTGATCCTGCACTGATCACGTGGCTCATCATGCACTGATCACGTGGCTGATCACACATGTATCACGTGACTGATCATGCACTGATCACGTGGCTCTCATGCACTGATCACGTGGCTGTCATGCACTGATCACGTGGATATCATGCACTGATCACGTGGCTGATCACACACGTATCACATGACTGATCATGCACTGATCACGTGGCTATCATGCACTGATCACGTGGCTGATCATGCAATGATCACGTAGCTACCATGTACTGGTCACGTGACTGATCATGCACTGATCACGTGATTGATCATGCACTGATCACGTGGCTGATCATGCACTGATCACGTGGCTGATCATGCACTGATCACGTAACTGATCATGCACTGATCACGTGACTGATCATGCACTGATCACGTGGCTATCATGCACTGATCACGTGGCTGATCATGCACTGATCACGTGACTGATCATGCACTGATCACGTGGCTGATCATGCACTGATCACGTGACTGATCATGCACTGATCACGTGTCTGATCATGCACTGATCACGTGGCTATCATGCACTGATCACGTGGCTGATCATGCATGATCACGCAGCTACCATGTACTGATCACATGACTGATCATGCACTGATCACGTGACTGATCATGCACTGATCACGTGGCTATCATGCACTGATCACGTGGCTGATCATGCACTGATCATGTAGCTACCATGTACAGGTCACGTGAATGATCATGCACTGATCAGGTGACTGATCATGCACTGATCACGTGGCTATCATGCACTGATCACGTGACTGATCATGCACTGATCACGTCTATATCATGCACTGATCACGTGACTGATCATGCACTGATCACGTGGATATCATGCACTGATCACGTGGCTGATCATGCACTGATCACGTGTCTGATCATGCACTGATCACGTGGCTGATCATGCACTGATCACGTAACTGATCATGCACTGATCACGTGGCTATCATGCACTGATCACGTGGCTGATCATGCACTGATCACGTGGCTGATCACACACTGATCACGTGACTATCATGCACTGATCACGTGGCACTCATGCACTGATCACGTGGCTGATCATACACTGCTCACGTAACTCATGCACACATCACGTGGCTATCATGCACTGCTCACGTGGCTGTCATGCAATGATCACGTAGCAACCATATACTGGTCACGTGACTGATCATGCACTGATCACGTAAATGATCATGCACTGTTCACGTGACTGATCATGCACTGATCACGTGACTGATCATGCACTGATCACGTGGCTATCATGCACTGCTCACGTGGCTGATCATGCACGATCACGTAGCAACCATGTACTGGTCACGTGACTGATCATGCACTGATCACGTAATTGATCATGCACTGATCACGTGGCTCATCATGCACTGATCACGTGGCTGATCACACATGATCACGTGACTGATCATGCACTGATCACGTGGCTCTCATGCACTGATCACGTGGCTGTCATGCACTGATCACGTGGATATCATGCACTGATCACGTGGCTGATCACACTATCACGTGACTGATCATGCACTGATCACGTGGCTATCATGCACTGATCACGTGGCTGATCATGCAATGATCACGTAGCTACCATGTACTGGTCACGTGACTGATCATGCACTGATCACGTAATTGATCATGCACTGATCACGTGGCTGATCATGCACTGATCACGTGGCTGATCATACACTGATCACGTGACTGATCATGCACTGATCACGTGACTGATCATGCACTGATCACGTGGCTATCATGCACTGATCACGTGGCTGATCATGCACTGATCACGTGGCTGATCATGCACTGATCACGTGACTGATCATGCACTGATCACGTGTCTGATCATGCACTGATCACGTGGCTATCATGCACTGCTCACGTGGCTGATCATGCCATGATCACGCAGCTACCATGTACTGGTCACATGACTGATCATGCACTGATCACGTGACTGATCATGCAGTGATCACGTGGCTATCATGCACTACTCACGTGGCTGATCATGCAATGATCATGTAGCTACCATGTACAGGTCACGTGAATGATCATACACCCATCAGGTGACTGATCATGCACTGATCACGTGGCTATCATGCACTGATCACGAGACTGATCATGCACTGATCACGTCTATATCATGCACTGATCACATGACTGCCCATGCACTGATCACGTGGATGATCATACACTAATCATGTGACAGATCATGCACTGATCACGTGGCTGATCATGCACTGATACCGTGACTGAGCATGGACTGATCACATGACTATCATGTAGTGATCACGTGACTTAATGGCGCTGATCATGTGACTGATCATGCGCTGATCATGTTTGCTATCATACACTGATCATGTGCCTCTGGAGGCAATAAACAAAGAGCTGAGTAGGCACGAATCAAACAGTCAGCAGGCAATAATCATGGAACTCAGGTGTGAGGAATCATGCTGCTCAGCTGGCAATAATCAAGCAGCTGAGCAGGCAGGAATTACGCAGCACAGCTGGCAATTGTCAAGCAGATGACAGGCAGGAATCGTGCAGCTCAGCTGGCAATTGTCAAGCAGATGAGCAGACAGTAATCACGCAGCTCAGCAGGCCCAGATCACGTGACTGAGCATGCACTGTTCACGTGGCTGATCATACACTGATCACGTGATGATCATGCACTGATCACTTGGATATCATGCACTGATCACGTGGCTGATCATACACTGTTCACGTGTCTGACCATGCACTGATCACGTGGCTGATCATACACTGCTCACGTAACTGATCATGCACTGATCACGTGGCTATCATGCACTGATCACGTGGCTGAACATGCACTGTTCACGTGGCTGATCACACACCTGTCACGTGACATATCATGCACTGATCACGTGGCACTCATGCACTGATCACGTGGCTGATCATACTCTGCTCACGTAACTCATGCACACATCACGTGGCTATCATGCACTGCTCACGTGGCTCGTCATGGAATGATCACGTAGCTACCATATACTGGTACGTGACTGATCATGCAAAGATCACGTAAATGATCATGCACTGTTCACGTGACTGATCATGTACTGATCACGTGACTGATCATGCACTGATCACGTGGCTATCATGCTCTGCTCACGTGGCTGATCATGCAACGATCACGTAGCAACCATGTACTGGTCACGTGACTGATCATGCACTGATCACGTAATTGATCCTGCACTGATCACGTGGCTCATCATGCACTGATCACGTGGCTGATCACACATGTATCACGTGACTGATCATGCACTGATCACGTGGCTCTCATGCACTGATCACGTGGCTGTCATGCACTGATCACGTGGATATCATGCACTGATCACGTGGCTGATCACACGTATCACATGACTGATCATGCACTGATCACGTGGCTATCATGCACTGATCACGTGGCTGATCATGCAATGATCACGTAGCTACCATGTACTGGTCACGTGACTGATCATGCACTGATCACGTAATTGATCATGCACTGATCATGTGGCTGATCATGCACTGATCACGTGGCTGATCATACACTGATCACGTGACTGATCATGCACTGATCACGTGACTGATCATGCACTGATCACGTGGCTATCATGCACTGATCACGTGGCTGACATCACTGATCACGTGCCTGATCATGCACTGATCACGTGACTGATCATGCACTGATCACGTGTCTGATCATGCACTGATCACGTGGCTATCATGCACTGCTCACGTGGCTGATCATGCATGATCACGCAGCTACCATGTACTGGTCACATGACTGATCATGCACTGATCACGTGACTGATCATGCAGTGATCACGTGGCTATCATGCACTACTCACGTGGCTGATCATGCAATGATCATGTAGCTACCATGTACAGGTCACGTGAATGATCATACACCCATCAGGTGACTGATCATGCACTGATCACGTGGCTATCATGCACTGATCACGAGACTGATCATGCACTGATCACGTCTATATCATGCACTGATCACATGACTGCCCATGCACTGATCACGTGGATGATCATACACTAATCTTGTGACAGATCATGCACTGATCACGTGGCTGATCATGCACTGATACCGTGACTGAGCATGGACTGATCACATGACTATCATGTAGTGATCACGTGACTTAATGGCGCTGATCATGTGACTGATCATGCGCTGATCATGTTTGCTATCATACACTGATCATGTGCCTCTGGAGGCAATAAACAAAGAGCTGAGTAGGCACGAATCAAACAGTCAGCAGGCAATAATCATGGAACTCAGGTGTGAGGAATCATGCTGCTCAGCTGGCAATAATCAAGCAGCTGAGCAGGCAGGAATTACGCAGCACAGCTGGCAATTGTCAAGCAGATGACAGGCAGGAATCGTGCAGCTCAGCTGGCAATTGTCAAGCAGATGAGCAGACAGTAATCACGCAGCTCAGCAGGCCCAGATCACGTGACTGAGCATGCACTGTTCACGTGGCTGATCATACACTGATCACGTGATGATCATGCACTGATCACTTGGATATCATGCACTGATCACGTGGCTGATCATACACTGTTCACGTGTCTGACCATGCACTGATCACGTGGCTGATCATACACTGCTCACGTAACTGATCATGCACTGATCACGTGGCTATCATGCACTGATCACGTGGCTGAACATGCACTGTTCACGTGGCTGATCACACACCTGTCACGTGACATATCATGCACTGATCACGTGGCACTCATGCACTGATCACGTGGCTGATCATACTCTGCTCACGTAACTCATGCACACATCACGTGGCTATCATGCACTGCTCACGTGGCTCGTCATGGAATGATCACGTAGCAACCATATACTGGTCACGTGACTGATCATGCAAAGATCACGTAAATGATCATGCACTGTTCACGTGACTGATCATGTACTGATCACGTGACTGATCATGCACTGATCACGTGGCTATCATGCTCTGCTCACGTGGCTGATCATGCAACGATCACGTAGCAACCATGTACTGGTCACGTGACTGATCATGCACTGATCACGTAATTGATCCTGCACTGATCACGTGGCTCATCATGCACTGATCACGTGGCTGATCACACATGTATCACGTGACTGATCATGCACTGATCACGTGGCTCTCATGCACTGATCACGTGGCTGTCATGCACTGATCACGTGGATATCATGCACTGATCACGTGGCTGATCACACACGTATCACATGACTGATCATGCACTGATCACGTGGCTATCATGCACTGATCACGTGGCTGATCATGCACTGATCACGTGGCTACCATGTACTGGTCACGTGACTGATCATGCACTGATCACGTAATTGATCATGCACTGATCATGTGGCTGATCATGCACTGATCACGTGGCTGATCATGCACTGATCACGTAACTGATCATGCACTGATCACGTGACTGATCATGCACTGATCACGTGGCTATCATGCACTGATCACGTGGCTGACATACACTGATCACGTGCCTGATCATGCACTGATCACGTGACTGATCATGCACTGATCACGTGTCTGATCATGCACTGATCACGTGGCTATCATGCACTGCTCACGTGGCTGATCATGCCATGATCACGCAGCTACCATGTACTGGTCACATGACTGATCATGCACTGATCACGTGACTGATCATGCAGTGATCACGTGGCTATCATGCACTACTCACGTGGCTGATCATGCAATGATCATGTAGCTACCATGTACAGGTCACGTGAATGATCATACACCCATCAGGTGACTGATCATGCACTGATCACGTGGCTATCATGCACTGATCACGAGACTGATCATGCACTGATCACGTCTATATCATGCACTGATCACATGACTGCCCATGCACTGATCACGTGGATGATCATACACTAATCTTGTGACAGATCATGCACTGATCACGTGGCTGATCATGCACTGATACCGTGACTGAGCATGGACTGATCACATGACTATCATGTAGTGATCACGTGACTTAATGGCGCTGATCATGTGACTGATCATGCGCTGATCATGTTTGCTATCATACACTGATCATGTGCCTCTGGAGGCAATAAACAAAGAGCTGAGTAGGCACGAATCAAACAGTCAGCAGGCAATAATCATGGAACTCAGGTGTGAGGAATCATGCTGCTCAGCTGGCAATAATCAAGCAGCTGAGCAGGCAGGAATTACGCAGCACAGCTGGCAATTGTCAAGCAGATGACAGGCAGGAATCGTGCAGCTCAGCTGGCAATTGTCAAGCAGATGAGCAGACAGTAATCACGCAGCTCAGCAGGCCCAGATCACGTGACTGAGCATGCACTGTTCACGTGGCTGATCATACACTGATCACGTGATGATCATGCACTGATCACTTGGATATCATGCACTGATCACGTGGCTGATCATACACTGTTCACGTGTCTGACCATGCACTGATCACGTGGCTGATCATACACTGCTCACGTAACTGATCATGCACTGATCACGTGGCTATCATGCACTGATCACGTGGCTGAACATGCACTGTTCACGTGGCTGATCACACACCTGTCACGTGACATATCATGCACTGATCACGTGGCACTCATGCACTGATCACGTGGCTGATCATACTCTGCTCACGTAACTCATGCACACATCACGTGGCTATCATGCACTGCTCACGTGGCTCGTCATGGAATGATCACGTAGCAACCATATACTGGTCACGTGACTGATCATGCAAAGATCACGTAAATGATCATGCACTGTTCACGTGACTGATCATGTACTGATCACGTGACTGATCATGCACTGATCACGTGGCTATCATGCTCTGCTCACGTGGCTGATCATGCAACGATCACGTAGCAACCATGTACTGGTCACGTGACTGATCATGCACTGATCACGTAATTGATCCTGCACTGATCACGTGGCTCATCATGCACTGATCACGTGGCTGATCACACATGTATCACGTGACTGATCATGCACTGATCCCGTGGCTCTCATGCACTGATCACGTGGCTGTCATGCACTGATCACGTGGATATCATGCACTGATCACGTGGCTGAACACACACGTATCACATGACTGATCATGCACTGATCACGTAGCTATCATGCACTGATCACGTGGCTGATCATGCAATGATCACGTAGCTACCATGTACTGGTCACGTGACTGATCATGCACTGATCACGTAATTGATCATGCACTGATCATGTGGCTGATCATGCACTGATCACGTGGCTGATCATGCACTGATCACATAACTGATCATGCACTGATCACGTGACTGATCATGCACTGATCACGTGGCTATCATGCACTGATCACTTGGCTGATCATGCACTGATCACGTGCCTGATCATGCACTGATCACGTGGCTGATCATGCACTGATCACGTGACTGATCATGCACTGATCACGTGTCTGATCATGCACTGATCACGTGGCTATCATGCACTGATCACGTGGCTGATCATGCATGATCACGCAGCTATCATGTACTGATCACATGACTGATCATGCACTGATCACGTGACTGATCATGCACTGATCACGTGGCTATCATGCACTGATCACGTGGCTGATCATGCACTGATCATGTAGCTATCATGTACAGGTCACGTGAATGATCATACACATCAGGTGACTGATCATGCACTGATCACGTGGCTATCATGCACTGATCACGTGACTGATCATGCACTGATCACGTCTATATCATGCACTGATCACGTGACTGATCATGCACTGATCACGTGGATATCATGCACTGATCACGTGGCTGATCATGCACTGATCACGTGGCTGATCATGCACTGATCACGTGGCTGATCATGCACTGATCACGTAACTGATCATGCACTGATCACGTGGCTATCATGCACTGATCACGTGGCTGATCATGCACTGATCACGTGGCTGATCACACACTGTCACGTGACTATCATGCACTGATCACGTGGCATCATGCACTGATCACGTGGCTGATCATGCACTGATCACGTGACTCATGCACACATCACGTGGCTATCATGCACTGATCACGTGGCTGTCATGCAATGATCACGTAGCTCCATATACTGGTCACGTGACTGATCATGCACTGATCACGTAAATGATCATGCACTGATCACGTGACTGATCATGCACTGATCACGTGACTGATCATGCACTGATCACGTGGCTATCATGCACTGCTCACGTGGCTGATCATGCAATGATCACGTAGCAACCATGTACTGGTCACGTGACTGATCATGCACTGATCACGTAATTGATCATGCACTGATCACGTGGCTCATCATGCACTGATCACGTGGCTGATCACACTGATCACGTGACTGATCATGCACTGATCACGTGGCTCTCATGCACTGATCACGTGGCTGTCATGCACTGATCACGTGGATATCATGCACTGATCACGTGGCTGATCACACTATCACGTGACTGATCATGCACTGATCACGTGGCTATCATGCACTGATCACGTGGCTGATCATGCACTGATCACGTAGCTACCATGTACTGGTCACGTGACTGATCATGCACTGATCACGTAATTGATCATGCACTGATCACGTGGCTGATCATGCACTGATCACGTGGCTGATCATGCACTGATCACGTGACTGATCATGCACTGATCACGTGACTGATCATGCACTGATCACGTGGCTATCATGCACTGATCACGTGGCTGATCATGCACTGATCACGTGCCTGATCATGCACTGATCACGTGGCTGATCATGCACTGATCACGTGACTGATCATGCACTGATCACGTGTCTGATCATGCACTGATCACGTGGCTATCATGCACTGCTCACGTGGCTGATCATGCATGATCACGCAGCTACCATGTACTGGTCACATGACTGATCATGCACTGATCACGTGACTGATCATGCAGTGATCACGTGGCTATCATGCACTACTCACGTGGCTGATCATGCAATGATCATGTAGCTACCATGTACAGGTCACGTGAATGATCATACACCCATCAGGTGACTGATCATGCACTGATCACGTGGCTATCATGCACTGATCACGAGACTGATCATGCACTGATCACGTCTATATCATGCACTGATCACATGACTGCCCATGCACTGATCACGTGGATGATCATACACTAATCTTGTGACAGATCATGCACTGATCACGTGGCTGATCATGCACTGATACCGTGACTGAGCATGGACTGATCACATGACTATCATGTAGTGATCACGTGACTTAATGGCGCTGATCATGTGACTGATCATGCGCTGATCATGTTTGCTATCATACACTGATCATGTGCCTCTGGAGGCAATAAACAAAGAGCTGAGTAGGCACGAATCAAACAGTCAGCAGGCAATAATCATGGAACTCAGGTGTGAGGAATCATGCTGCTCAGCTGGCAATAATCAAGCAGCTGAGCAGGCAGGAATTACGCAGCACAGCTGGCAATTGTCAAGCAGATGACAGGCAGGAATCGTGCAGCTCAGCTGGCAATTGTCAAGCAGATGAGCAGACAGTAATCACGCAGCTCAGCAGGCCCAGATCACGTGACTGAGCATGCACTGTTCACGTGGCTGATCATACACTGATCACGTGATGATCATGCACTGATCACTTGGATATCATGCACTGATCACGTGGCTGATCATACACTGTTCACGTGTCTGACCATGCACTGATCACGTGGCTGATCATGCACTGCTCACGTAACTGATCATGCACTGATCACGTGGCTATCATGCACTGATCACGTGGCTGAACATGCACTGTTCACGTGGCTGATCACACACCTGTCACGTGACATATCATGCACTGATCACGTGGCACTCATGCACTGATCACGTGGCTGATCATACTCTGCTCACGTAACTCATGCACACATCACGTGGCTATCATGCACTGCTCACGTGGCTCGTCATGGAATGATCACGTAGCACCATATACTGGTCACGTGACTGATCATGCACTGATCACGTAAATGATCATGCACTGTTCACGTGACTGATCATGTACTGATCACGTGACTGATCATGCACTGATCACGTGGCTATCATGCACTGATCACGTGGCTGATCATGCACGATCACGTAGCAACCATGTACTGGTCACGTGACTGATCATGCACTGATCACGTAATTGATCCTGCACTGATCACGTGGCTGATCATGCACTGATCACGTGGCTGATCACACATGTATCACGTGACTGATCATGCACTGATCACGTGACTATCATGCACTGATCACGTGGCTGTCATGCACTGATCACGTGGATATCATGCACTGATCACGTGGCTGATCATGCACTGATCACGTGACTGATCATGCACTGATCACGTGGCTGATCATGCACTGATCACGTGGCTGATCATGCACTGATCACGTGGCTATCATGCACTGATCACGTGGCTGATCATGCACTGATCACGTGGCTGATCATGCACTGTCACGTGACTATCATGCACTGATCACGTGGCACTCATGCACTGATCACGTGGCTGATCATACACTGATCACGTAACTCATGCACACATCACGTGGCTATCATGCACTGCTCACGTGGCTGTCATGCACTGATCACGTAGCAACCATATACTGATCACGTGACTGATCATGCACTGATCACGTGAATGATCATGCACTGATCACGTGACTGATCATGCACTGATCACGTGACTGATCATGCACTGATCACGTGGCTATCATGCACTGATCACGTGGCTGATCATGCACGATCACGTAGCTACCATGTACTGATCACGTGACTGATCATGCACTGATCACGTTGATCATGCACTGATCACGTGGCTATCATGCACTGATCACGTGGCTGATCATGCATGATCACGTGACTGATCATGCACTGATCACGTGGCTCTCATGCACTGATCACGTGGCTGATCATGCACTGATCACGTGGCTATCATGCACTGATCACGTGGCTGATCATGCACTGATCACGTGGCTACCATGTACTGATCACGTGACTGATCATGCACTGATCACGTAATTGATCATGCACTGATCACGTGGCTGATCATGCACTGATCACGTGGCTGATCATACACTGATCACGTAACTGATCATGCACTGATCACGTGACTGATCATGCACTGATCACGTGGCTATCATGCACTGATCACGTGGCTGATCATGCACTGATCACGTGCTGATCATGCACTGATCACGTGACTGATCATGCACTGATCACGTGTCTGATCATGCACTGATCACGTGGCTATCATGCACTGCTCACGTGGCTGATCATGCCATGATCACGCAGCTACCATGTACTGGTCACATGACTGATCATGCACTGATCACGTGACTGATCATGCAGTGATCACGTGGCTATCATGCACTACTCACGTGGCTGATCATGCAATGATCATGTAGCTACCATGTACAGGTCACGTGAATGATCATACACCCATCAGGTGACTGATCATGCACTGATCACGTGGCTATCATGCACTGATCACGAGACTGATCATGCACTGTTCACGTCTATATCATGCACTGATCACATGACTGCCCATGCACTGATCACGTGGATGATCATACACTAATCTTGTGACAGATCATGCACTGATCACGTGGCTGATCATGCACTGATACCGTGACTGAGCATGGACTGATCACATGACTATCATGTAGTGATCACGTGACTTAATGGCGCTGATCATGTGACTGATCATGCGCTGATCATGTTTGCTATCATACACTGATCATGTGCCTCTGGAGGCAATAAACAAAGAGCTGAGTAGGCACGAATCAAACAGTCAGCAGGCAATAATCATGGAACTCAGGTGTGAGGAATCATGCTGCTCAGCTGGCAATAATCAAGCAGCTGAGCAGGCAGGAATTACGCACAGCTGGCAATTGTCAAGCAGATGACAGGCAGGAATCGTGCAGCTCAGCTGGCAATTGTCAAGCAGATGAGCAGACAGTAATCACGCAGCTCAGCAGGCCCAGATCACGTGACTGAGCATGCACTGTTCACGTGGCTGATCATATACTGATCACGTGATGATCATGCACTGATCACTTGGATATCATGCACTGATCACGTGGCTGATCATACACTGTTCACGTGTCTGACCATGCACTGATCACGTGGCTGATCATGCACTGCTCACGTAACTGATCATGCACTGATCACGTGGCTATCATGCACTGATCACGTGGCTGAACATGCACTGTTCACGTGGCTGATCACACACCTGTCACGTGACATATCATGCACTGATCACGTGGCACTCATGCACTGATCACGTGGCTGATCATACTCTGCTCACGTAACTCATGCACACATCACGTGGCTATCATGCACTGCTCACGTGGCTCGTCATGGAATGATCACGTAGCAACCATATACTGGTAACGTGACTGATCATGCAAAGATCACGTAAATGATCATGCACTCTTCACGTGACTGATCATGTTCTGATCACGTGACTGATCATGCACTGACCACGTGGCTATCATGCTCTGCTCACGTGGCTGATCATGCAACGATCACGTAGCAACCATGTACTGGTCACGTGACTGATCATGCACTGATCACGTAATTGATCCTGCACTGATCACGTGGCTCATCATGCACTGATCACGTGGCTGATCACACATGTATCACGTGACTGATCATGCACTGATCACGTGGCTCTCATGCACTGATCACGTGGCTGTCATGCACTGATCACGTGGATATCATGCACTGATCACGTGGCTGATCACACACGTATCACATGACTGATCATGCACTGATCACGTGGCTATCATGCACTGATCACGTGGCTGATCATGCAATGATCACGTAGCTACCATGTACTGGTCATGTAACTGATCATGCACTGATCACGTAATTGATCATGCACTGATCATGTGGCTGATCATGCACTGATCACGTGGCTGATCATGCACTGATCACATAACTGATCATGCACTGATCACGTGACTGATCATGCACTGATCACGTGGCTATCATGCACTGATCACGTGGCTGACATGCACTGATCACGTGCCTGATCATGCACTGATCACGTGACTGATCATGCACTGATCACGTGTCTGATCATGCACTGATCACGTGGCTATCATGCACTGCTCACGTGGCTGATCATGCCATGATCACGCAGCTACCATGTACTGGTCACATGACTGATCATGCACTGATCACGTGACTGATCATGCAGTGATCACGTGGCTATCATGCACTACTCACGTGGCTGATCATGCAATGATCATGTAGCTACCATGTACAGGTCACGTGAATGATCATACACCCATCAGGTGACTGATCATGCACTGATCACGTGGCTATCATGCACTGATCACGAGACTGATCATGCACTGATCACGTCTATATCATGCACTGATCACATGACTGCCCATGCACTGATCACGTGGATGATCATACACTAATCTTGTGACAGATCATGCACTGATCACGTGGCTGATCATGCACTGATACCGTGACTGAGCATGGACTGATCACATGACTATCATGTAGTGATCACGTGACTTAATGGCGCTGATCATGTGACTGATCATGCGCTGATCATGTTTGCTATCATACACTGATCATGTGCCTCTGGAGGCAATAAACAAAGAGCTGAGTAGGCACGAATCAAACAGTCAGCAGGCAATAATCATGGAACTCAGGTGTGAGGAATCATGCTGCTCAGCTGGCAATAATCAAGCAGCTGAGCAGGCAGGAATTACGCAGCACAGCTGGCAATTGTCAAGCAGATGACAGGCAGGAATCGTGCAGCTCAGCTGGCAATTGTCAAGCAGATGAGCAGACAGTAATCACGCAGCTCAGCAGGCCCAGATCACGTGACTGAGCATGCACTGTTCACGTGGCTGATCATACACTGATCACGTGATGATCATGTACTGATCACTTGGATATCATGCACTGATCACGTGGCTGATCATACACTGTTCACGTGTCTGACCATGCACTGATCACGTGGCTGATCATACACTGCTCACGTAACTGATCATGCACTGATCACGTGGCTATCATGCACTGATCACGTGGCTGAACATGCACTGTTCACGTGGCTGATCATGCACTGATCACGTGACTGATCATGCACTGATCACGTGGCTATCATGCACTGATCACGTGGCTGATCATGCATGATCACGTAGCTACCATGCACTGTCACGTGACTGATCATGCACTGATCACGTGACTGATCATGCACTGATCACGTGGCTATCATGCACTGATCACGTGGCTGATCATGCACTGATCACGTAGCTATCATGCACTGGTCACGTGACTGATCATGCATCACGTGACTGATCATGCACTGATCACGTGGCTATCATGCACTGATCACGTGGCTGATCATGCACTGATCACGTGATATCATGCACTGATCACGTGACTGATCATGCACTGATCACGTGATATCATGCACTGATCACGTGGCTATCATGCACTGATCACGTGGCTGATCATGCACTGATCACGTGCTACCATGTACTGATCACGTGACTGATCATGCACTGATCACGTAATTGATCATGCACTGATCACGTGGCTGATCATGCACTGATCACGTGGCTGATCATGCACTGATCACGTGACTGATCATGCACTGATCACGTGACTGATCATGCACTGATCACGTGGCTATCATGCACTGATCACGTGGCTGATCATGCACTGATCACGTGGCTGATCATGCACTGATCACGTGGCTGATCATGCACTGATCACGTGACTGATCATGCACTGATCACGTGGCTGATCATGCACTGATCACGTGGCTATCATGCACTGATCACGTGGCTGATCATGCATGATCACGTAGCTACCATGTACTGATCACATGACTGATCATGCACTGATCACGTGACTGATCATGCACTGATCACGTGGCTATCATGCACTGATCACGTGGCTGATCATGCACTGATCACGTAGCTATCATGCACTGGTCACGTGACTGATCATGCACTGATCACGTGACTGATCATGCACTGATCACGTGGCTATCATGCACTGATCACGTGACTGATCATGCACTGATCACGTCTATATCATGCACTGATCACGTGACTGATCATGCACTGATCACGTGGCTGATCATGCACTGATCACGTGGCTGATCATGCACTGATCACGTGGCTGATCATGCACTGATCACGTGGCTGATCATGCACTGATCACGTGACTGATCATGCACTGATCACGTGGCTATCATGCACTGATCACGTGGCTGATCATGCACTGATCACGTGGCTGATCATGCACTGATCACGTGACTATCATGCACTGATCACGTGGCATCATGCACTGATCACGTGGCTGTCATGGAATGATCACGTAGCAACATATACTGATCACGTGACTGATCATGCACTGATCACGTAAATGATCATGCACTGATCACGTGACTGATCATGCACTGATCACGTGACTGATCATGCACTGATCACGTGGCTATCATGCACTGCTCACGTGGCTGATCATGCACGATCACGTAGCTACCATGTACTGGTCACGTGACTGATCATGCACTGATCACGTAATTGATCATGCACTGATCACGTGGCTCATCATGCACTGATCACGTGGCTGATCACACATGATCACGTGACTGATCATGCACTGATCACGTGGCTCTCATGCACTGATCACGTGGCTGTCATGCACTGATCACGTGGCTATCATGCACTGATCACGTGGCTGATCACACTGATCACGTGACTGATCATGCACTGATCACGTGGCTATCATGCACTGATCACGTGGCTGATCATGCACTGATCACGTGGCTACCATGTACTGGTCACGTGACTGATCATGCACTGATCACGTAATTGATCATGCACTGATCACGTGGCTGATCATGCACTGATCACGTGGCTGATCATGCACTGATCACGTAACTGATCATGCACTGATCACGTGACTGATCATGCACTGATCACGTGGCTATCATGCACTGATCACGTGGCTGATCATGCACTGATCACGTGCCTGGTCATGCACTGATCACGTGGCTGATCATGCACTGATCACGTGACTGATCATGCACTGATCACGTGTCTGATCATGCACTGATCACGTGGCTATCATGCACTGCTCACGTGGCTGATCATGCATGATCACGCAGCTACCATGTACTGGTCACATGACTGATCATGCACTGATCACGTGACTGATCATGCAGTGATCACGTGGCTATCATGCACTACTCACGTGGCTGCTCATGCAATGATCATGTAGCTACCATGTACAGGTCACGTGAATGATCATACACCCATCAGGTGACTGATCATGCACTGATCACGTGGCTATCATGCACTGATCATGAGACTGATCATGCACTGATCACGTCTATATCATGCACTGATCACATGACTGCCCATGCACTGATCACGTGGATGATCATACACTAATCTTGTGACAGATCATGCACTGATCACGTGGCTGATCATGCACTGATACCGTGACTGAGCATGGACTGATCACATGACTATCATGTAGTGATCACGTGACTTAATGGCGCTGATCATGTGACTGATCATGCACTGATCATGTTTGCTATCATACATTGATCATGTGCTACTGGAGGCAATAAACAAAGAGCTGAGTAGGCACGAATCAAACAGTCAGCAGGCAATAATCATGGAACTCAGGTGTGAGGAATCATGCTGCTCAGCTGGCAATAATCAAGCAGCTGAGCAGGCAGGAATTACGCAGCACAGCTGGCAATTGTCAAGCAGATGACAGGCAGGAATCGTGCAGCTCAGCTGGCAATTGTCAAGCAGATGAGCAGACAGTAATCACGCAGCTCAGCAGGCCCAGATCACGTGACTGAGCATGCACTGTTCACGTGGCTGATCATACACTGATCACGTGATGATCATGCACTGATCACTTGGATATCATGCACTGATCACGTGGCTGATCATACACTGTTCACGTGTCTGACCATGCACTGATCACGTGGCTGATCATACACTGCTCACGTAACTGATCATGCACTGATCACGTGGCTATCATGCACTGATCACGTGGCTGAACATGCACTGTTCACGTGGCTGATCACACACCTGTCACGTGACATATCATGCACTGATCACGTGGCACTCATGCACTGATCACGTGGCTGATCATACTCTGCTCACGTAACTCATGCACACATCACGTGGCTATCATGCACTGCTCACGTGGCTCGTCATGGAATGATCACGTAGCAACCATATACTGGTCACGTGACTGATCATGCACTGATCACGTAAATGATCATGCACTGTTCACGTGACTGATCATGTACTGATCACGTGACTGATCATGCACTGATCACGTGGCTATCATGCACTGCTCACGTGGCTGATCATGCAACGATCACGTAGCAACCATGTACTGGTCACGTGACTGATCATGCACTGATCACGTAATTGATCATGCACTGATCACGTGGCTCATCATGCACTGATCACGTGGCTGATCACACATGTATCACGTGACTGATCATGCACTGATCACGTGGCTATCATGCACTGATCACGTGGCTGATCATGCACTGATCACGTGGATATCATGCACTGATCACGTGGCTGATCACACACGTATCACATGACTGATCATGCACTGATCACGTGGCTATCATGCACTGATCACGTGGCTGATCATGCAATGATCACGTAGCTACCATGTACTGGTCACGTGACTGATCATGCACTGATCACGTAACTGATCATGCACTGATCACGTGGCTGATCATGCACTGATCACGTGGCTGATCATGCACTGATCACGTAACTGATCATGCACTGATCACGTGACTGATCATGCACTGATCACGTGGCTATCATGCACTGATCACGTGGCTGATCATGCACTGATCACGTGCCTGATCATGCACTGATCACGTGACTGATCATGCACTGATCACGTGGCTGATCATGCACTGATCACGTGGCTATCATGCACTGATCACGTGGCTGATCATGCATGATCACGCAGCTACCATGTACTGATCACATGACTGATCATGCACTGATCACGTGACTGATCATGCACTGATCACGTAACTGATCATGCACTGATCACGTGGCTATCATGCACTGATCACGTGGCTGATCATGCACTGATCACGTGGCTGATCACACACCTGTCACGTGACTATCATGCACTGATCACGTGGCACTCATGCACTGATCACGTGGCTGATCATACACTGCTCACGTAACTCATGCACACATCACGTGGCTATCATGCACTGCTCACGTGGCTGTCATGGAATGATCACGTAGCAACCATATACTGATCACGTGACTGATCATGCACTGATCACGTGACTGATCATGCACTGTTCACGTGACTGATCATGCACTGATCACGTGACTGATCATGCACTGATCACGTGGCTATCATGCACTGATCACGTGGCTGATCATGCACTGATCACGTGCAACCATGCACTGGTCACGTGACTGATCATGCACTGATCACGTAATTGATCATGCACTGATCACGTGGCTCATCATGCACTGATCACGTGGCTGATCACACATGTATCACGTGACTGATCATGCACTGATCACGTGGCTATCATGCACTGATCACGTGGCTGTCATGCACTGATCACGTGGATATCATGCACTGATCACGTGGCTGATCACACACGTATCACGTGACTGATCATGCACTGATCACGTGGCTATCATGCACTGATCACGTGGCTATCATGCACTGATCACGTGGCTGATCATGCACTGATCACGTAGCTACCATGCACTGGTCACGTGACTGATCATGCACTGATCACGTAATTGATCATGCACTGATCACGTGGCTGATCATGCACTGATCACGTGGCTGATCATGCACTGATCACGTAACTGATCATGCACTGATCACGTGACTGATCATGCACTGATCACGTGGCTATCATGCACTGATCACGTGGCTGACATGCACTGATCACGTGCCTGATCATGCACTGATCACGTGGCTGATCATGCACTGATCACGTGACTGATCATGCACTGATCACGTGACTGATCATGCACTGATCACGTGGCTATCATGCACTGATCACGTGGCTGATCATGCATGATCACGCAGCTACCATGTACTGGTCACGTGACTGATCATGCACTGATCACGTGACTGATCATGCAGTGATCACGTGGCTATCATGCACTACTCACGTGGCTGATCATGCAATGATCATGTAGCTACCATGTACAGGTCACGTGAATGATCATGCACCCATCAGGTGACTGATCATGCACTGATCACGTGGCTATCATGCACTGATCACGAGACTGATCATGCACTGATCACGTCTATATCATGCACTGATCACATGACTGCCCATGCACTGATCACGTGGATGATCATACACTAATCACGTGACAGATCATGCACTGATCACGTGGCTGATCATGCACTGATACGTGACTGAGCATGGACTGATCACATGACTATCATGTAGTGATCACGTGACTTAATGGCGCTGATCATGTGACTGATCATGCACTGATCATGTTTGCTATCATACACTGATCATGTGCCTCTGGAGGCAATAAACAAAGAGCTGAGTAGGCACGAATCAAACAGTCAGCAGGCAATAATCATGGAACTCAGGTGGAGGAATCATGCTGCTCAGCTGGCAATAATCAAGCAGCTGAGCAGGCAGGAATTAGCAGCACAGCTGGCAATTGTCAAGCAGATGACAGGCAGGAATCGTGCAGCTCAGCTGGCAATTGTCAAGCAGATGAGCAGACAGTAATCACGCAGCTCAGCAGGCCCAGATCACGTGACTGAGCATGCACTGTTCACGTGGCTGATCATACACTGATCACGTGATGATCATGCACTGATCACTTGGATATCATGCACTGATCACGTGGCTGATCATACACTGTTCACGTGTCTGACCATGCACTGATCACGTGACTGATCATGCACTGCTCACGTAACTGATCATGCACTGATCACGTGGCTATCATGCACTGATCACGTGGCTGAACATGCACTGTTCACGTGGCTGATCACACACTGTCACGTGACATATCATGCACTGATCACGTGGCACTCATGCACTGATCACGTGGCTGATCATACTCTGCTCACGTAACTCATGCACACATCACGTGGCTATCATGCACTGCTCACGAGGCTCGTCATGGAATGATCACGTAGCAACCATATACTGGTCACGTGACTGACCATGCACAGATCACGTAAATGATCATGCACTGTTCACGTGTATGATCATACACCCATCACGTGACTGATCATGCACTGATCACGTGCCTATCATGCTCTGCTCACGTGGCTGATCATGCAACGATCACGTAGCAACCATGTACTGATCACGTGACTGATCATGCACTGATCACGTAATTGATCCTGCACTGATCATGTGGCTCATCATGCACTGATCACGTGGCTGATCACACATGTATCACGTGACTGATCATGCACTGATCACGTGGCTCTCATGCACTGATCACGTGGCTGTCATGCACTGATCACGTGGCTATCATGCACTGATCATGTGGCTGATCAGGCAATGATCACGTAGCTACCATGTACTGGTCACGTGACTGATCATGCACTGATCACGTAATTGATCATGCACTGATCATGTGGCTGATCATGCACTGATCACGTGGCTGATCATACACTGATCACATAACTGATCATGCACTGATCACGTGACTGATCATGCACTGATCACGTGGCTATCATGCACTGATCACTTGGCTGGACATGCACTGATCACGTGCCTGATCATGCACTGATCACGTGACTGATCATGCACTGATCTCGTGTCTGATCATGCACTGATCACGTGGCTATCATGCACTGCTCACGTGGCTGATCATGCCATGTTCACGCAGCTACCATGTACTGGTCACATGACTGATCATGCACTGATCACGTGACTGATCATGCAGTGATCACGTGGGTATCATGAACTACTCACGTGGCTGATCATGCAATGATCATGTAGCTACCATGTACAGGTCACGTGAATGATCATACACCCATCAGGTGACTGATCATGCACTGATCACGTGGCTATCATGCACTGATCACGAGACTGATCATGCACTGTTCACGTCTATATCATGCACTGATCACATGACTGCCCGTGCACTGATCACGTGGATGATCATACACTAATCTTGTGACAGATCATGCACTGATCACGTGGCTGATCATGCACTGATACCGTGACTGAGCATGGACTGATCACATGACTATCATGTAGTGATCACGTGACTTAATGGCGCTGATCATGTGACTGATCATGCGCTGATCATGTTTGCTATCATACACTGATCATGTGCCTCTGGAGGCAATAAACAAAGAGCTGAGTAGGCACGAATCAAACAGTCAGCAGGCAATAATCATGGAACTCAGGTGTGAGGAATCATGCTGCTCAGCTGGCAATAATCAAGCAGCTGAGCAGGCAGGAATTACGCAGCACAGCTGGCAATTGTCAAGCAGATGACAGGCAGGAATCGTGCAGCTCAGCTGGCAATTGTCAAGCAGATGAGCAGACAGTAATCACGCAGCTCAGCAGGCCCAGATCACGTGACTGAGCATGCACTGTTCACGTGGCTGATCATACACTGATCACGTGATGATCATGCACTGATCACTTGGATATCATGCACTGATCACGTGGCTGATCATACACTGTTCACGTGTCTGACCATGCACTGATCACGTGGCTGATCATACACTGCTCACGTAACTGATCATGCACTGATCACGTGGCTATCATGCACTGATCACGTGGCTGAACATGCACTGTTCACGTGGCTGATCACACACCTGTCACGTGACATATCATGCACTGATCACGTGGCACTCATGCACTGATCACGTGGCTGATCATACTCTGCTCACGTAACTCATGCACACATCACGTGGCTATCATGCACTGCTCACGTGGCTCGTCATGGAATGATCACGTAGCAACCATATACTGGTCACGTGACTGATCATGCAAAGATCACGTAAATGATCATGCACTGTTCACGTGACTGATCATGTACTGATCACGTGACTGATCATGCACTGACCACGTGCCTATCATGCTCTGCTCACGTGGCTGATCATGCAACGATCACGTGCAACCATGTACTGGTCACGTGACTGATCATGCACTGATCACGTAATTGATCCTGCACTGATCACGTGGCTCATCATGCACTGATCACGTGGCTGATCACACATGTATCACGTGACTGATCATGCACTGATCCCGTGGCTCTCATGCACTGATCACGTGGCTGTAATGCACTGATCACGTGGATATCATGCACTGATCACGTGGCTGATCACACACGTATCACATGACTGATCATGCACTGATCACGTGGCTATCATGCACTGATCACGTGGCTATCATGCACTGATCACGTGGCTGATCATGCAATGATCACGTAGCTACCATGTACTGGTCACGTGACTGATCATGCACTGAGCACGTAATAGATCATGCACTGATCATGTGGCTGATCATGCACTGATCACGTGGCTGATCATACACTGATCACATAACTGAACATGCACTGATCACGTGACTGATCATGCACTGATCACGTGGCTATCATGCACTGATCACTTGGCTGGACATACACTGATCACGTGCCTGGTCATGCACTGATCACGTGACTGATCATGCACTGATCACGTGACTGATCATGCACTGATCACGTGGCTATCATGCACTGCTCACGTGGCTGATCATGCATGATCACGCAGCTACCATGTACTGGTCACATGACTGATCATGCACTGATCACGTGACTGATCATGCAGTGATCACGTGGCTATCATGAACTACTCACGTGGCTGATCATGCAATGATCATGTAGCTACCATGTACAGGTCACGTGAATGATCATACACCCATCAGGTGACTGATCATGCACTGATCACGTGGCTATCATGCACGGATCACGAGACTGGTCATGCACTGTTCACGTCTATATCATGCACTGATCACATGACTGCCCGTGCACTGATCACGTGGATGATCATCCACTAATCTTGTGACAGATCATGTACTGATCACGTGGCTGATCATGCACTGATACTGTGAATGAGCATGGACTGATCACATGACTATCATGTAGTGATCACGTGACTTAATGGCACTGATCATGTGACTGATCATGCGCTGATCATGTTTGCTATCATACACTGATCATGTGCCTCTGGAGGCAATAAACAAAGAGCTGAGTAGGCACGAATCAAACAGTCAGCAGGCAATAATCATGGAACTCAGGTGTGAGGAATCATGCTGCTCAGCTGGCAATAATCAAGCAGCTGAGCAGGCAGGAATTACGCAGCACAGCTGGCAATTGTCAAGCAGATGACAGGCAGGAATCGTGCAGCTCAGCTGGCAATTGTCAAGCAGATGAGCAGACAGTAATCACGCAGCTCAGCAGGCCCAGATCACGTGACTGAGCATGCACTGTTCACGTGGCTGATCATACACTGATCACGTGATGATCATGCACTGATCACTTGGATATCATGCACTGATCACGTGGCTGATCATACACTGTTCACGTGTCTGACCATGCACTGATCACGTGGCTGATCATACACTGCTCACGTAACTGATCATGCACTGATCACGTGGCTATCATGCACTGATCACGTGGCTGATCATGCACTGTTCACGTGGCTGATCACACTGATCACGTGACATCGTGACATATCATGCACTGATCACGTGGCACTCATGCACTGATCACGTGGCTGATCATGCACTGATCACGTGGCTATCATGCACTGATCACGTGGCTGATCACGTGGCTGATCATGCACTGATCACGTAGCTACCATGTACTGGTCACGTGACTGATCATGCACTGATCACGTAACTGATCATGCACTGATCACGTGGCTGATCATGCACTGATCACGTGGCTGATCATGCACTGATCACGTCTGATCATGCACTGATCACGTGACTGATCATGCACTGATCACGTGGCTATCATGCACTGATCACGTGGCTATCATGCACTGATCACGTGGCTGATCATGCACTGATCACGTGGCTGATCATGCACTGATCACGTGACTGATCATGCACTGATCACGTGGCTGATCATGCACTGATCACGTGACTGATCATGCACTGATCACGTGGCTGATCATGCACTGATCACGTGGCTGATCATGCACTGATCACGTGACTGATCATGCACTGATCACGTGGCTATCATGCACTGATCACTTGGCTGACACATGATCACGTGCTCACACTGATCACGTGGCTGATCATGCACTGATCACGTGGCTGATCATGCACTGATCACGTGGCTGATCATGCACTGATCACGTGGCTGATCATGCACTGATCACGTGGCTGATCATGCATGCACTGGCTGACTGATCATGCACTGATCACGTGACTGATCATGCACTGATCACGTGGCTATCATGCACTGATCACGTGGCTGATCATGCACTGATCCTGTACACTGACATATCATGACTATCATGCACTGATCACGTGGCTACTCATGCACTGATCACGTGGCTGATCATCACTGATCACGTAACTCATGCACACATCACGTGGCTATCATGCACTGATCACGTGGCTGATCATGCAATGATCACGTAGCAACCACTGATCACGTGGCTGATCATGCACTGTCACGTAACTGATCATGCACTGATCACGTATCATGCACTGATCACGTGCTGACATGCACTGTTCACGTGGCTGATCATGCACGTGACTCATGCACTGATCACGTGATCATGCACTGATCACGTGGCTGTCATGCACGTGCACATATACTGTCACGTGACTGATCATGCAAAGATCACGTACATGCACTGTTCACGTGACTGATCATGCACTGATCACGTAATTGATCATGCACTGATCACGTGGCTCATCATGCACTGATCACGTGGCTGATCACACATGTATCACGTGACTGATCATGCACTGATCACGTGGCTCTCATGCACTGATCACGTGGCTGTCATGCACTGATCACGTGGATCATCATGCACTGATCACGTGGCTGATCACACACGTCTCACATGACTGATCATGCACTGATCACGTGGCTCTCATGCACTGATCACGTGGCTGATCATGCACTGATCACGTGGCTATCATGCACTGATCACGTGGCTGATCATGCAATGATCACGTAGCTACCATGTACTGGTCACGTGACTGATCATGCACTGATCACGTAATTGATCATGCACTGATCATGTGGCTGATCATGCACTGATCACGTGGCTGATCATACACTGATCACGTAACTGATCATGCACTGATCACGTGACTGATCATGCACTGATCACGTGGCTATCATGCACTGATCACTTGGCTGGACATACACTGATCACGTGCCTGGTCATGCACTGATCACGTGGCTGATCATGCACTGATCACGTGACTGATCATGCACTGATCTCGTGTCTGATCATGCACTGATCACGTGGCTATCATGCACTGCTCACGTGGCTGATCATGCCATGATCACGCAGCTACCATGTACTGGTCACATGACTGATCATGCACTGATCACGTGACTGATCATGCAGTGATCACGTGGCTATCATGCACTACTCACGTGGCTGATCATGCAATGATCATGTAGCTACCATGTACAGGTCACGTGAATGATCATACACCCATCAGGTGACTGATCATGCACTGATCACGTGGCTATCATGCACTGATCACGAGACTGATCATGCACTGTTCACGTCTATATCATGCACTGATCACATGACTGCCCGTGCACTGATCACGTGGATGATCATCCACTAATCTTGTGACAGATCATGCACTGATCACGTGGCTGATCATGCACTGATACTGTGACTGAGCATGGACTGATCACATGACTATCATGTAGTGATCACGTGACTTAATGGCGCTGATCATGTGACTGATCATGCGCTGATCATGTTTGCTATCATACACTGATCATGTGCCTCTGGAGGCAATAAACAAAGAGCTGAGTAGGCACGAATCAAACAGTCAGCAGGCAATAATCATGGAACTCAGGTGTGAGGAATCATGCTGCTCAGCTGGCAATAATCAAGCAGCTGAGCAGGCAGGAATTACGCAGCACAGCTGGCAATTGTCAAGCAGATGACAGGCAGGAATCGTGCAGCTCAGCTGGCAATTGTCAAGCAGATGAGCAGACAGTAATCACGCAGCTCAGCAGGCCCAGATCACGTGACTGAGCATGCACTGTTCACGTGGCTGATCATACACTGATCACGTGATGATCATGCACTGATCACTTGGATATCATGCACTGATCACGTGGCTGATCATACACTGTTCACGTGTCTGACCATGCACTGATCACGTGGCTGATTATACACTGCTCACGTAACTGATCATGCACTGATCACGTGGCTATCATGCACTGATCACGTGGCTGAACATGCACTGTTCACGTGGCTGATCACACACCTGTCACGTGACATATCATGCACTGATCACGTGGCACTCATGCACTGATCACGTGGCTGATCATACTCTGCTCACTTAACTCATGCACACATCACGTGGCTATCATGCACTGCTCACGTGGCTCGTCATGGAATGATCACGTAGCAACCATATACTGGTAACGTGATTGATCATGCAAAGATCACGTAAATGATCATGCACTGTTCACGTGACTGATCATGTACTGATCATGTGACTGATCATGCACTGACCACGTGGCTATCATGCTCTGCTCACGAGGCTGATCATGCAACGATCACGTAGCAACCATGTACTGGTCACGTGACTGATCATGCACTGATCACGTAATTGATCCTGCACTGATCACGTGGCTCATCATGCACTAATCACGTGGCTGATCACACATGTATCACGTGACTGATCATGCACTGATCCCGTGGCTCTCATGCACTGATCACGTGGCTGTCATGCACTGATCACGTGGATATCATGCACTGATCATGTGGCTGATCACACACGTATCACATGACTGATCATGCACTGATCACGTGGCTATCATGCACTGATCACGTGGCTATCATGCACTGATCACGTGGCTTATCAGGCAATGTTCACGTAGCTACCTTGTACTGGTCACGTAACTGACCATGCACTGAGCACGTAATTGATCATGCACTGATCATGTGGCTGATCATGCACTGATCACGTGGCTGATCATACACTGATCACATAACTGATCATGCACTGATCACGTGACTGATCATGCACTGATCACGTGGCTATCATGCACTGATCACTTGGATGGACATACACTGATCACGTGCCTGGTCATGCACTGATCACGTGGCTGATCATGCACTGATCACGTGACTGATCATGCACTGATCTCGTGTCTGATCATGCACTGATCACGTGACTGATCATGCACTGATCTCGTGTCTGATCATGCAGTGATCACGTGGCTATCATACACTGCTCACGTGGCTGATCATGCCATGATCACGCAGCTACCATGTACTGGTTACATGACTGATCACGCACTGATCACGTGATGATCATGCACTGATCACTTGGATATCATGCACTGATCACGTGGCTGATCATACACTGTTCACGTGTCTGACCATGCACTGATCACGTGGCTGATCATACACTGCTCACGTAACTGATCATGCACTGATCACGTGGCTATCATGCACTGATCACGTGGCTGAACATGCACTGTTCACGTGGCTGATCACACACCTGTCACGTGACATATCATGCACTGATCACGTGGCACTCATGCACTGATAACGTGGCTGATCATACTCTGCTCACGTAACTCATGCACACATCACGTGGCTATCAAGCACTGCTCACGTGGCTCGTCATGGAATGATCACGTAGCAACCATATACTGGTAACGTGACTGATCATGCAAAGATCACGTAAATGATCATGCACTGTTCACGTGTCTGATCATGTACTGATCACGTGAGTGATCATGCACTGACCACGTGCCTATCATGCTCTGCTCACGTGGCTGATCATGCAACGATCACGTAGCAACCATGTACTGGTCACGTGACTGATCATGCACTGATCACGTAATTGATCCTGCACTGATCATGTGGCTCATCATGCACTGATCACGTGGCTGATCACACATGTATCACGTGACTGATCATGCACTGATCCCGTGGCTCTCATGCACTGATCACGTGGCTGTCATGCACTGATCACGTGGATATCATGCACTGATCATGTGGCTGATCACACACGTATCACATGACTGATCATGCACTGATCCCGTGGCTCCCATGCACTGATCACGTGGCTATCATGCACTGATCACGTGGCTATCATGCACTGATCACGTGGCTAATCAGGCAATGATCACGTAGCTACCATGTACTGGTCACGTAACTGATCATGCATTGAGCACGTAATTGATCATGCACTGATCATGTGGCTGATCATGCACTGATCACGTGGCTGATCATACACTGATCACATAACTGATCATGCACTGATCACGTGATTGATCATGCACTGATCACGTGGCTATCATGCACTGATCACTTGGCTGGACATCCACTGATCACGTGCCTGGTCATGCACTGATCACGTGGCTATCATGCACTGATCACGTGGATATCATGCTCTGATCACGTGGCTGATCACACACGTATCACATGACTGATAATGCACTGATCCCGTGGCTGCTCATGCACTGATCACGTGGCTATCATGCACTGATCACGTGACTGATCATGCACTGATCACGTGGCTGATCATGCACTGATCACGTGGCTCTCATGCACTGCTCACGTGGCTGATCATGCACTGATCACGTGACTGATCATGCACTGATCTCGTGTCTGATCATGCACTGATCACGTGGCTATCATGCACTGCTCACGTGGCTGATCATGCCATGATCACGCAGCTACCATGTACTGGTCACATGACTGATCATGCACTGATCACGTGATTGATCATGCAGTGATCACGTGGCTATCATGAACTACTCACGGGGCTGATCATGCAATGATCATGTTGCTACCATGTACAGGTCACGTGAATGATCATACACCCATCAGGTGACTGATCATGCACTGATCACGTGGCTATCATGCACGGATCACGAGACTGATCATGCACTGTTCACGTCTATATCATGCACTGATCACATGACTACCCGTGCACTGATCACGTGGATGATCATACACTAATCTTGTGACAGATCATGTACTGATCACGTGGCTGATCATGCACTGATACTGTGACTGAGCATGGACTGATCACATGCCTATCATGTAGTGATCACGTGACTTAATGGCACTGATCATGTGACTGATCATGCGCTGATCATGTTTGCTATCATACACTGATCATGTGCCTCTGGAGGCAATAAACAAAGAGCTGAGTAGGCACGAATCAAACAGTCAGCAGGCAATAATCATGGAACTCAGGTGTGAGGAATCATGCTGCTCAGCTGGCAATAATCAAGCAGCTGAGCAGGCAGGAATTACGCAGCACAGCTGGCAATTGTCAAGCAGATGACAGGCAGGAATCGTGCAGCTCAGCTGGCAATTGTCAAGCAGATGAGCAGACAGTAATCACGCAGCTCAGCAGGCCCAGATCACGTGACTGAGCATGCAATGTTCACGTGGCTGATCATACACTGATCACGTGATGATCATGCACTGATCACTTGGATATCATGCACTGATCACGTGGCTGATCATACACTGTTCACGTGTCTGACCATGCACTGATCACGTGGCTGATCATGCACTGCTCACGTAACTGATCATGCACTGATCACGTGGCTATCATGCACTGATCACGTGGCTGAACATGCACTGTTCACGTGGCTGATCACACACCTGTCACGTGACATATCATGCACTGATCACGTGGCACTCATGCACTGATCACGTGGCTGATCATACTCTCCTCACGTAACTCATGCACACATCACGTGGCTATCATGCACTGCTCACGTGGCTCGTCATGGAATGATCACTTAGCAACCATATACTGGTAACGTGACTGATCATGCAAAGATCACGTAAATGATCATGCACTGTTCAAGTGACTGATCATGTACTGATCACGTGACTGATCATGCACTGACCACGTGGCTATCATGCTCTGCTCACGTGGCTGATCATGCAACGATCACGTAGCAACCATGTACTGGTCACGTGACTGATCATGCACTGATCATGTAATTGATCCTGCACTGATCACGTGGCTCATCATGCACTGATCACGTGGCTGATCACACATGTATCACGTGACTGATCATGCACTGATCCCGTGGCTCTCATGCACTGATCACGTGGCTGTCATGCACTGATCACGTGGATATCATGCACTGATCACGTGGCTGATCACACACGTATCACATGACTGATAATGCAATGATCACGTGGCTATCATGCACTGATCACGTGGCTATCATACACTGATCATGTGGCTGATCAGGCAATGATCACATAGCTACCATGTACTGGTCACGTGACTGATCATGCACTGATCACGTAATTGATCATGCACTGATCATGTGGCTGATCATGCACTGATCACGTGGCTGATCATACACTGATCACATAAATGAACATGCACTGATCACGTGACTGATCATGCACTGATCACGTGGCTATCATGCACTGATCACTTGGCTGGACATACACTGATTACGTGCCTGGTCATTCACTGATCACGTGGCTGATCATGCAATGATCATGTAGCTACCATGTACAGGTCACGTGAATGATCATACACCCATCAGGTGACTGATCATGCACTGACCACGTGGCTATCATGCACTGATCACGGGACTGATCATGCACTTTTCACGTCTATATCATGCACTGATTACATGACTGCATGTGCACTGATCACGTGGATGATCATACACTAGTCTTGTGACAGATCATGCACTGATCACGTGGCTGATCATGCACTGATACCATGACTGAGCATGGACTGATCACATGACTATCATGTAGTGATCACGTGACTTAATGGCGCTGATCATGTGACTGATCATGCGCTGATCATGTTTGCTATCATTCACTGATCATGTGCCTCTGGAGGCAATAAACAAAGAGCTGAGTAGGCACGAATCAAACAGTCAGCAGGCAATAATCATGGAACTCAGGTGTGAGGAATCATGCTGCTCAGCTGGCAATAATCAAGCAGCTGAGCAGGCAGGAATTACACAGCACAGCTGGCAATTGTCAAGCAGATGACAGGCAGGAATCGTGCAGCTCAGCTGGCAATTGTCAAGCAGATGAGCAGACAGTAATCACGCAGCTCAGCAGGCCCAGATCACTTGACTGAGCATGCACTGTTCTCGTGGCTGATCATACACTGATCACGTGATGATCATGCACTGATCACTTGGATATCATGCACTGATCACATGGCTGATCATACACTGCTCACGTAACTGATCATGCACTGATCACGTGGCTATCATGCACTGATCACGTGGCTGAACATGCACTGTTCACGTGGCTGATCATACTCTGCTCACGTAACTCATGCACACATCACGTGGCTATCATGCACTGCTCACGTGGCTCGTCATGGAATGATCACGTAGCAACCATATACTGGTAACGTGACTGATCATGCAAAGATCACGTAAATGATCATGCACTGTTCACATGACTGATCATGTACTGATCACGTGACTGATCATGCACTGACCACGTGGCTATCATGCTCTGCTCACGTGGCTGATCATGCAACGATCACGTAGCAACCATGTACTGGTCACGTGACTGATCATGCACTGATCACGTAATTGATCCTGCACTGATCACGTGGCTCATCATGCACTGATCACGTGGCTGATCACACATGTATCACGTGACTGATCATGCACTGATCCCGTGGCTCTCATACACTGATCACTTGGCTGGACATACACTGATCACGTGCCTGGTCATGCACTGATCACGTGGCTGATCATGCACTGATCACGTGGCTATCATGCACTGATCCCGTGGCTCTCATGCACTGATCACGTGGCTGATCATGCACTGATCACGTGACTGATCATGCACTGATCTCGTGTCTGATCATGCACTGATCACGTGGCTATCATGCACTGCTCACGTGGCTGATCATGCCATGATCACGCAGCTACCATGTACTGGTCACATGACTGATCATGCACTGATCACGTGACTGATCATGCAGTGATCACGTGGCTATCATGAACTACTCACGTGGCTGATCATGCAATGATCATGTAGCTACCATGTACAGGTCACGTGAATGATCATACACCCATCAGGTGACTGATCATGCACTGATCACGTGGCTATCATGCACGGATCACGAGACTGATCATGCACTGTTCACGTCTATATCATGCACTGATCACATGACTGCCCGTGCACTGATCACGTGGATGATCATACACTAATCTTGTGACAGATCATGTACTGATCACGTGGCTGATCATGCACTGATACTGTGACTGAGCATGGACTGATCACATGACTATCATGTAGTGATCACGTGACTTAATGGCACTGATCATGTGACTGATCATGCGCTGATCATGTTTGCTATCATACACTGATCATGTGCCTCTGGAGGCAATAAACAAAGAGCTGAGTAGGCACGAATCAAACAGTCAGCAGGCAATAATCATGGAACTCAGGTGTGAGGAATCATGCTGCTCAGCTGGCAATAATCAAGCAGCTGAGCAGGCAGGAATTACGCAGCACAGCTGGCAATTGTCAAGCAGATGACAGGCAGGAATCGTGCAGCTCAGCTGGCAATTGTCAAGCAGATGAGCACACAGTAATCACGCAGCTCAGCAGGCCCAGATCACGTGACTGAGCATGCAATGTTCACGTGGCTGATCATACACTGATCACGTGATGATCATGCACTGATCACTTGGATATCATGCACTGATCACGTGGCTGATCATACACTGTTCACGTGTCTGACCATGCACTGATCACGTGGCTGATCATGCACTGCTCACGTAACTGATCATGCACTGATCACGTGGCTATCATGCACTGATCACGTGGCTGAACATGCACTGTTCACGTGGCTGATCACACACCTGTCACGTGACATATCATGCACTGATCACGTGGCACTCATGCACTGATCACGTGGCTGATCATACTCTGCTCACGTAACTCATGCACACATCACGTGTCTATCATGGACTGCTCACGTGGCTCGTCATGGAATGATCACGTAGCAACCATATACTGGTAACGTGACTGATCATGCAAAGATCACGTAAATGATCATGCACTGTTCAAGTGACTGATCATGTACTGATCACGTGACTGATCATGCACTGACCACGTGGCTATCATGCTCTGCTCACGTGGCTGATCATGCAACGATCACGTAGCAACCATGTACTGGTCACGTGACTGATCATGCACTGATCACGTAATTGATCCTGCACTGATCACGTTGCTCATCATGCACTGATCACGTGGCTGATCACACATGTATCACGTGACTGATCATGCACTGATCCCGTGGCTCTCATGCACTGATCACGTGGCTGTCATGCACTGATCACGTGGATATCATGCACTGATCACGTGGCTGATCACACACGTATCACATGACTGATCATGCAATGATCACGTGGCTATCATGCACTGATCACGTGGCTATCATGCACTGATCATGTGGCTGATCAGGCAATGATCACATAGCTACCATGTACTGGTCACGTGACTGATCATGCACTGATCACGTAATTGATCATGCACTGATCATGTGGCTGATCATGCACTGATCACGTGGCTGATCATACACTGATCACATAACTGAACATGCACTGATCACGTGACTGATCATGCACTGATCACGTGGCTATCATGCACTGATCACTTGGCTGGACATACACTGATCACGTGCCTGGTCATTCACTGATTACGTGGCTGATCATGCAATGATCATGTAGCTATCATGTACAGGTCACGTGAATGATCATACACCCATCAGGTGACTGATCATGCACTGATCACGTGGCTATCATGCACTGATCACGAGACTGATCATGCACTGTTCACGTCTATATCATGCACTGATTACATGACTGCATGTGCACTGATCACGTGGATGATCATACACTAGTCTTGTGACAGATCATGCACTGATCACGTGGCTGATCATGCACTGATACCATGACTGAGCATGGACTGATCACATGACTATCATGTAGTGATCACGTGACTTAATGGCGCTGATCATGTGACTGATCATGCGCTGATCATGTTTGCTATCATACACTGATCATGTGCCTCTGGAGGCAATAAACAAAGAGCTGAGTAGGCACGAATCAAACAGTCAGCAGGCAATAATCATGGAACTCAGGTGTGAGGAATCATGCTGCTCAGCTGGCAATAATCAAGCAGCTGAGCAGGCAGGAATTACACAGCACAGCTGGCAATTGTCAAGCAGATGACAGGCAGGAATCGTGCAGCTCAGCTGGCAATTGTCAAGCAGATGAGCAGACAGTAATCACGCAGCTCAGCAGGCCCAGATCACGTGACTGAGCATGCACTGTTCACGAGGCTGATCATACACTGATCACATGATGATCATGCACTGATCACTTGGATATCATGCACTGATCACATGGCTGATCATACACTGTTCACGTGTCTGACCATGCACTGATCACATGGCTGATCATACACTGCTCATATAACTGATCAGGCACTGATCACGTGGCTATCATGCACTGATCACGTGGCTGAACATGCACTGTTCACGTGGCTGATCATACTCTGCTCACGTAACTCATGCACACATCACGTGGCTATCATGCACTGCTCACGTGGCTCGTCATGGAATGATCACGTAGCAACCATATACTGGTAAAGTGACTGATCATGCAAAGATCACGTAAATGATCATGCACTGTTCACGTGGCTCATCATGCACTGATCACGTGGCTGATCACACATGTATCACGTGACTGATCATGCACTGATCCCGTGGCTCTTATGCACTGATCACTTGGCTGGACATACACTGATCACGTGCCTGGTCATGCACTGATCACGTGGCTGATCATGCACTGATCACGTGACTGATCATGCACTGATCTCGTGTCTGATCATGCACTGATCACGTGGCTATCATGCACTGCTCACGTGGCTGATCATGCCATGATCACGCAGCTACCATGTACTGGTCACATGACTGATCATGCACTGATCACGTGACTGATCATGCAGTGATCACGTGGCTATCATGAACTACTCACGTGGCTGATCATGCAATGATCATGTTGCTACCATGTACAGGTCACGTGAATGATCATACACCCATCAGGTGACTGATCATGCACTGATCACGTGGCTATCATGCACGGATCACGAGACTGATCATGCACTGTTCACGTCTATATCATGCACTGATCACATGACTGCCCGTGCACTGATCACGTGGATGATCATACACTAATCTTGTGACAGATCATGTACTGATCACGTGGCTGATCATGCACTGATACTGTGACTGAGCATGGACTGATCACATGACTATCATGTAGTGATCACGTGACTTAATGGCACTGATCATGTGACTGATCATGCGCTGATCATGTTTGCTATCATACACTGATCATGTGCCTCTGGAGGCAATAAACAAAGAGCTGAGTAGGCACGAATCAAACAGTCAGCAGGCAATAATCATGGAACTCAGGTGTGAGGAATCATGCTGCTCAGCTGGCAATAATCAAGCAGCTGAGCAGGCAGGAATTACGCAGCACAGCTGGCAATTGTCAAGCAGATGACAGGCAGGAATCGTGCAGCTCAGCTGGCAATTGTCAAGCAGATGAGCAGACAGTAATCACGCAGCTCAGCAGGCCCAGATCACGTGACTGAGCATGCTCTGTTCACGTGGCTGATCATACACTGATCACGTGATGATCATGCACTGATCACTTGGATATCATGCACTGATCACGTGGCTGATCATACACTGTTCACGTGTCTGACCATGCACTGATCACGTGGCTGATCATGCACTGCTCACGTAACTGATCATGCACTGATCACGTGGCTATCATGCACTGATCACGTGGCTGAACATGCACTGTTCACGTGGCTGATCACACACCTGTCACGTGACATATCATGCACTGATCACGTGGCACTCATGCACTGATCACGTGGCTGATCATACTCTGCTCACGTAACTCATGCACACATCACGTGGCTATCATGCACTGCTCACGTGGCTCGTCATGGAATGATCACGTAGCAACCATATACTGGTAACGTGACTGATCATGCAAAGATCACGTAAATGATCATGCACTGTTCAAGTGACTGATCATGTACTGATCACGTGACTGATCATGCACTGACCACGTGGCTATCATGCTCTGCTCACGTGGCTGATCATGCAACGATCACGTAGCAACCATGTACTGGTCACGTGACTGATCATGCACTGATCACGTAATTGATCCTGCACTGATCACGTGGCTCATCATGCACTGATCACGTGGCTGATCACACATGTATCACGTGACTGATCATGCACTGATCCCGTGGCTCTCATGCACTGATCACGTGGCTGTCATGCACTGATCACGTGGATATCATGCACTGATCACGTGGCTGATCACACACGTATCACATGACTGATCATGCAATGATCACGTGGCTATCATGCACTGATCACATGGCTATCATGCACTGATCATGTGGCTGATCAGGCAATGATCACATAGCTACCATGTACTGGTCACGTGACTGATCATGCACTGATCACGTAATTGATCATGCACTGATCATGTGGCTGATCATGCACTGATCACGTGGCAGATCATACACTGATCACATAACTGAACATGCACTGATCACGTGACTGATCATGCACTGATCACGTGGCTATCATGCACTGATCACTTGGCTGGACATACACTGATCACGTGCCTGGTCATTCACTGATCACGTGGCTGATCATGCAATGATCATGTAGCTACCATGTACAGGTCACGTGAATGATCATACACCCATCAGGTGACTGATCATGCACTGATCACGTGGCTATCATGCACTGATCACGAGACTGATCATGCACTGTTCACGTCTATATCATGCACTGATTACATGACTGCATGTGCACTGATCACCTGGATGATCATACACTAGTCTTGTGACAGATCATGCACTGATCACGTGGCTGATCATGCACTGATACCATGACTGAGCATGGACTGATCACATGACTATCATGTAGTGATCACGTGACTTAATGGCGCTGATCATGTGACTGATCATGCGCTGATCATGTTTGCTATCATACACTGATCATGTGCCTCTGGAGGCAATAAACAAAGAGCTGAGTAGGCACGAATCAAACAGTCAGCAGGCAATAATCATGGAACTCAGGTGTGAGGAATCATGCTGCTCAGCTGGCAATAATCAAGCAGCTGAGCAGGCAGGAATTACACAGCACAGCTGGCAATTGTCAAGCAGATGACAGGCAGGAATCGTGCAGCTCAGCTGGCAATTGTCAAGCAGATGAGCAGACAGTAATCACGCAGCTCAGCAGGCCCAGATCACGTGACTGAGCATGCTCTGTTCACGTGGCTGATCATACACTGATCACGTGATGATCATGCACTGATCACTTGGATATCATGCACTGATCACATGGCTGATCATAGACTGTTCACGTGTCTGACCATGCACTGATCACGTGGCTGATCATACACTGCTCACGTAACTGATCATGCACTGATCACGTGGCTATCATGCACTGATCACGTGGCTGAACATGCACTGTTCACGTGGCTGATCATACTCTGCTCACGTAACTCATGCACACATCACGTGGCTATCATGCACTGCTCACGTGGCTCGTCATGGAATGATCACGTAGCAACCATATACTGGTAACGTGACTGATCATGCAAAGATCACGTAAATGATCATGCACTGTTCACGTGACTGATCATGTACTGATCACGTGACTGATCATGCACTGACCACGTGGCTATCATGCTCTGCTCACGTGGCTGATCATGCAACGATCACGTAGCAACCATGTACTGGTCACGTGACTGATCATGCACTGATCACGTAATTGATCCTGCACTGATCACGTGGCTCATCATGCACTGATCACGTGGCTGATCACACATGTATCACGTGACTGATCATGCACTGATCCCGTGGCTCTCATGCACTGATCACGTGGCTGTCATGCACTGATCACGTGGATATCATGCACTGATCACGTGGCTGATCACACACGTATCACATGACTGATCATGCACTGGTCACGTGGCTATCATGCACTGATCACGTGGCTATCATGCACTGATCACGTGGCTTATCAGGCAATGATCACGTAGCTACCTTGTACTGGTCACGTAACTGATCATGCACTGAGCACGTAATTGATCATGCACTGATCATGTGGCTGATCATGCACTGATCACGTGGCTGATCATACACTGATCACATAACTGATCATGCACTGATCACGTGACTGATCATGCACTGATCACGTGGCTATCATGCACTGATCACTTGGCTGGACATACACTGATCACGTGGCTGATCATGCACTGATCACGTGACTGATCATGCACTGATCTCGTCTCTGATCATGCACTGATCACGTGACTGATCATGCACTGATCTCGTGTCTGATCATGCACTGATCACGTGGCTATCATGCACTGCTCACGTGGCTGATCATGCCATGATCACGCAGCTACCATGTACTGGTCACATGACTGATCACGCACTGATCACGTGATGATCATGCACTGATCACTTGGATATCATGCACTGATCACGTGGCTGATCATACACTGTTCACGTGTCTGACCATGCACTGATCACGTGGCTGATCATACACTGCTCACGTAACTGATCATGCACTGTTCACGTGGCTGATCACACATCTGTCACGTGACATATCATGCACTGATCACGTGGAACTCATGCACTGATCACGTGGCTGATCATACTCTGCTCACGTAACTCATGCACACATCACGTGGCTATCAAGCACTGCTCACGTGGCTCGTCATGGAATGATCACGTAGCAACCATATACTGGTAACGTGACTGATCATGCACTGATCACGTAATTGATCCTGCACTGATCACGTGGCTCATCATGCACTGATCACGTGGCTGATCACACATGTATCACGTGACTGATCATGCACTGATCCCGTGGCTCTCATGCACTGATCACGTGGCTGTCATGCACTGATCACGTGGATATCATGCACTGATCATGTGGCTGATCACACACGTATCACATGACTGATCATGCACTGATCACGTGGCTATCATGCACTGATCACGTGGCTATCATGCACTGATCACGTGGCTTATCAGGCAATGATCACGTAGCTACCTTGTACTGGTCACGTAACTGATCATGCACTGAGCACGTAATTGATCATGCACTGATCATGTGGCTGATCATGCACTGATCACGTGGCTGATCATACACTGATCACATAACTGATCATGCACTGATCACGTGACTGATCATGCACTGATCACGTGACTGATCATGCACTGATCTCGTGTCTGATCATGCACTGATCACACGTGGCTGATCATGCAACGATCACGTAGCAACCATGTACTGGTCACGTGACTGATCATGCACTGATCACGTAATTGATCCTGCACTGATCACGTGGCTCATCATGCACTGATCACGTGGCTGATCACACATGTATCACGTGACTGATCATGCACTGATCCCGTGGCTCTCATGCACTGATCACGTGGCTGTCATGCACTGATCACGTGGATATCATGCACTGATCATGTGGCTGATCACACACGTATCACATGACTGATCATGCACTGATCCCGTGGCTCTCATGCACTGATCACGTGGCTATCATGCACTGATCACGTGGCTATCATGCACTGATCACGTGGCTTATCAGGCAATGATCACGTAGCTACCATGTACTGGTCACGTAACTGATCATGCACTGTGCACGTAATTGATCATGCACTGATCATGTGGCTGATCATGCACTGATCACGTGGCTGATCATACACTGATCACATAACTGATCATGCACTGATCACGTGACTGATCATGCACTGATCACGTGGCTATCATGCACTGATCACTTGGCTGGACATACACTGATCACGTGCCTGGTCATGCACTGATCACGTGGCTGATCATGCACTGATCACGTGACTGATCATGCACTGATCTCGTGTCTGATCATGCACTGATCACGTGGCTATCATGCATTGTTCACGTGCCTGATCATGCCATGATCACGCAGCTACCATGTACTGGTCACGTGACTGATCATGCACTGATCACGTGACTGATCATGCAGTGATCACGTGGCTATCATGAACTACTCACGTGGCTGATCATGCAATGATCACGCAGCTACCATGTACAGGTCACGTGAATGATCATACACCCATCAGGTAACTGATCATGCACTGATCACGTGGCTATCATGCACGGATCACGAGACTGATCATGCACTGTTCACGTCTATATCATGCTCTGATCACATGACTGCCCGTGCACTGATCACGTGGATGATCATACACTAATCTTGTGACAGATCATGCACCGATCACGTGGCTGATCATGCACTGATACCGTGGCTGATCATGCACTGATCACATAATTGATCCTGCACTGATCACGTGGCTGTCATGCACTGATCACGTGGATATCATGCACTGATCATGTGGCGGATCACACACGTATCACATGACTGATCATGCACTGATCACGTGGCTATCATGCACTGATCACGTGGCTATCATGCACTGATCATGTGGCTGATCAGGCAATGATCACGTAGCTACCATGTACTGGTCACGTGACTGATCATGCACTGATCACGTAATTGATCATGCACTGATCATGTGGCTGATCATACACTGATCACGTGGCTGATCATACACTGATCACATAACTGATCATGCACTGATCCCGTGACTGATCATGCACTGATCACGTGGCTATTATGCACTGATAACTTGGCTGGACATACACTGATCACGTGCCTGGTCATGCACTGATCACGTGGCTGATCATGCACTGATCACGTGACTAATCATGCACTGATATCGTGTCTGATCATGCACTGATCACGTGGCTATCATGCACTGCTCACGTGGCTGATCATGCCATGATCACGCAGCTACCATGTACTGGTCACATGACTGATCATGCACTGATCACGTGACTGATCATGCAGTGATCACGTGGCTATCATGAACTACTCACGTGGCTGATCATGCAATGATCATGTAGCTACCATGTACAGGTCACGTGAATGATCATACACCCATCAGGTGACTGATCATGCACTGATCACGTGGCTATCATGCACTGATCACGAGACTGATCATGCACTGTTCACGTCTATATCATTCACTGATCACATAACTGCCCGTGCACTGATCACGTGCATGATCATACACTAATCTTGTGACAGATCATGCACTGATCACGTGGCTGATCATGCACTGATACCGTGACTGAGCACGGACTGATCACATGACTATCATGTAGTGATCACGTGACTTAATGGCGCTGATCATGTGACTGATCATGCGCTGATCATGTTTGCTATCATACACTGATCATGTGCCTCTGGAGGCAATAAACAAAGAGCTGAGTAGGCACGAATCAAACAGTCAGCAGGCAATAATCATGGAACTCAGCTGTGAGGAATCATGCTGCTCAGCTGGCAATAATCAAGCAGCTGAGCAGGCAGGAATTACGCAGCACAGCTGGCAATTGTCAAGCAGATGACAGGCAGGAATCGTGCAGCTCAGCTGGCAATTGTCAAGCAGATGAGCAGACAGTAATCACGCAGCTCAGCAGGCCCAGATCACGTGACTGAGCATGCACTGTTCACGTGGCTGATCATACACTGATCACGTGATGATCATGCACTGATCACTTGGATATCATGCACTGATCACGTGGCTGATCATACACTGTTCACGTGTCTGACCATGCACTGATCACGTGGCTGATCATACACTGCTCACGTAACTGATCATGCACTGATCACGTGGCTATCATGCACTGATCACGTGGCTGAACATGCACTGTTCACGTGGCTGATCACACACCTGTCACGTGACATATCATGCACTGATCACGTGGCACTCATGCACTGATCACGTGGCTGATCATACTCTGCTCACGTAACTCATGCACACATCACGTGGCTATCATGCACTGCTCACGTGGCTCGTCATGGAATGATCACGTAGCAACCATATACTGGTAACGTGACTGATCATGCAAAGATCACGTAAATGATCATGCACTGTTCACGTGACTGATCATGTACTGATCACGTGACTGATCATGCACTGACCACGTGGCTATCATGCTCTGCTCACGTGGCTGATCATGCAACGATCACGTAGCAACCATGTACTGGTCACGTGACTGATCATGCACTGATCACGTAATTGATCCTGCACTGATCACGTGGCTCATCATGCACTGATCACGTGGCTGATCACACATGTATCACGTGACTGATCATGCACTGATCCCGTGGCTCTCATGCACTGATCACGTGGCTGTCATGCACTGATCACGTGGATATCATGCACTGATCATGTGGCTGATCACACACGTATCACATGACTGATCATGCACTGATCACGTGGCTATCATGCACTGATCACGTGGCTATCATGCACTGATCACGTGGCTTATCAGGCAATGATCACGTAGCTACCATGTACTGGTCACGTGACTGATCATGCACTGAGCACGTAATTGATCATGCACTGATCCTGTGGCTGATCATGCACTGATCACGTGGCTGATCATACACTGATCACATAACTGAACATGCACTGATCACGTGACTGATCATGCACTGATCACGTGGCTATCATGCACTGATCACTTGGCTGGACATACACTGATCACGTGCCTGGTCATGCACTGATCACGTGGCTGATCATGCACTGATCACGTGACTGATCATGCACTGATCTCGTGTCTGATCATGCACTGATCACGTGACTGATCATGCACTGATCTCGTGTCTGATCATGCACTGATCACGTGGCTATCATGCACTGCTCACGTGGCTGATCATGCCATGATCACGCAGCTACCATGTACTGGTCACATGACTGATCATGCACTGATCACGTGACTGATCATGCAGTGATCATGTGGCTATCATGAACTACTCACGTGGCTGATCATGCAATGATCATGTAGCTACCATGTACAGGTCACGTGAATGATCATACACCCATCAGGTGACTGATCATGCACTGATCACGTGGCTATCATGCACTGATCACGAGACTGATCATGCACTGTTCACGTCTATATCATGCACTGATCACATGACTGCCCGTGCACTGATCACGTGGATGATCATACACTAATCTTGTTACAGATCATGCACTGATCACGTGGATGATCATGCACTGATACCGTGACTGAGCATGGACTGATCACATGACTATCATGTAGTGATCACGTGACTTAATGGCGCTGATCATGTGACTGATCATGCGCTGATCATGTTTGCTATCATACACTGATCATGTGCCTCTGGAGGCAATAAACAAAGAGCTGAGTACGCACGAATCAAACAGTCAGCAGGCAATAATCATGGAACACAGGTGTGAGGAATCATGCTGCTCAGCTGGCAATAATCAAGCAGCTGAGCAGGCAGGAATCATGCAGCTCAGCTGGCAATTGTCAAGCAGATGAGCAGACAGTAATCACGCAGCTCAGCTGGCCCAGATCACGTGACTGAGCATGCACTGTTCACGTGACTGATCATGCAAAGATCACGTAAATGATCATGCACTGTTCACGTGACTGATCATGTACTGATCACGTGACTGATCATGCACTGACCACATGGCTATCATGCTCTGCTCACGTGGCTGATCATGCAACGATCACGTAGCAACCATGTACTGGTCACGTGACTGATCATGCACTGATCACGTAATTGATCCTGCACTGATCACGTGGCTCATCATGCACTGATCACGTGGCTGATCACACATGTATCACGTGACTGATCATGCACTGATCACGTGGATCTCATGCACTGATCACGTGGCTGTCATGCACTGATCACGTGGATATCATGCACTGATCACGTGGTTGATCACACACGTATCACATGACTGATCATGCACTGATCACGTGGCTATCATGCACTGATCACGTGGCTATCATGCACTGATCATGTGGCTGATCAGGCAATGATCACGTAGCTACCATGTACTGGTCACGTGACTGATCATGCACTGATCACGTAATTGATCATGCACTGATCATGTGGCTGATCATGCACTGATCACGTGGCTGATCATACACTGATCACATAACTGAACATGCACTGATCACGTGACTGATCATGCACTGATCACGTGGCTATCATGCACTGATCACTTGGCTGGACATACACTGATCACGTGCCTGGTCATGCACTGATCACGTGGCTGATCATGCACTGATCACGTGACTGATCATGCACTGATCTCGTGTCTGATCATGCACTGATCACGTGGCTATCATGCACTGCTCACGTGGCTGATCATGCCATGATCACGCAGCTACCATGTACTGGTCACATGACTGATCATGCACTGATCACGTGACTGATCATGCAGTGATCATGTGGCTATCATGAACTACTCACGTGGCTGATCATGCAATGATCATGTAGCTACCATGTACAGGTCACGTGAATGATCATACACCCATCAGGTGACTGATCATGCACTGATCACGTGGCTATCATGCACTGATCACGAGACTGGTCATGCACTGTTCACGTCTATATCATGCACTGATCACATGACTGCCCGTGCACTGATCACGTGGATGATCATACACTAATCTTGTGACAGATCATGCACTGATCACGTGGATGATCATGCACTGATACCGTGACTGAGCATGGACTGATCACATGACTATCATGTAGTGATCACGTGACTTAATGGCGCTGATCATGTGACTGATCATGCGCTGATCATGTTTGCTATCATACACTGATCATGTGCCTCTGGAGGCAATAAACAAAGAGCTGAGTAGGCACGAATCAAACAGTCAGCAGGCAATAATCATGGAACACAGGTGTGAGGAATCATGCTGCTCAGCTGGCAATAATCAAGCAGCTGAGCAGGCAGGAATCATGCAGCTCAGCTGGCAATTGTCAAGCAGATGAGCAGACAGTAATCACGCAGCTCAGCTGGCACAGATCACGTGACTGAGCATACACTGTTCACGCAGCTGATCATGCACAGATCACGTAAATGATCATGCACTGTTCACGTGGCTGATCATGTACTGATCACGTGACTGATCATGCACTGACCACATGGCTATCATGCTCTGCTCACGTGGCTGATCATGCAACGATCACGTAGCAACCATGTACTGGTCACGTGACTGATCATGCACTGATCACGTAATTGATCCTGCACTGATCACGTGGCTCATCATGCACTGATCACGTGGCTGATCACACATGTATCACGTGACTGATCATGCACTGATCACGTGGATCTCATGCACTGATCACGTGGCTGTCATGCACTGATCACGTGGATATCATGCACTGATCACGTGGTTGATCACACACGTATCACATGACTGATCATGCACTGATCACGTGGCTATCATGCACTGATCACGTGGCTATCATGCACTGATCATGTGGCTGATCAGGCAATGATCACGTAGCTACCATGTACTGGTCACGTGACTGATCATGCACTGATCACGTAATTGATCATGCACTGATCATGTGGCTGATCATGCACTGATCACGTGGCTGATCATACACTGATCACATAACTGAACATGCACTGATCACGTGACTGATCATGCACTGATCACGTGGCTATCATGCACTGATCACTTGGCTGGACATACACTGATCACGTGCCTGGTCATGCACTGATCACGTGGCTGATCATGCACTGATCACGTGACTGATCATGCACTGATCTCGTGTCTGATCATGCACTGATCACGTGGCTATCATGCACTGCTCACGTGGCTGATCATGCCATGATCACGCAGCTACCATGTACTGGTCACATGACTGATCATGCACTGATCACGTGACTGATCATGCAGTGATCACGTGGCTATCATGAACTATTCACGTGGCTGATCATGCAATAATCATGTAGCTACCATGTACAGGTCACGTGAATGATCATACACCCATCAGGTGACTGATCATGCACTGATCACGTCGCTATCATGCACCGATCACGAGACTGGTCATGCACTGTTCACGTCTATATCATGCACTGATCACATGACATT